>NC_041338.1:28948617-29248617 GCF_004354835.1 Perca flavescens
TCTCAAATCAAGTGATGCTCACTTTATCACGACTCTATCTGAAATTGGACGTGACATGTTCCTGTGCAGAGTCTTTAAAAATGTAGCTCTGTATCTCTTAAGTGGCCATTATTAAGGCTCTCATTTACCACGGTTTGGAAAAATTGGCAGGCCAGTTATTTCCGAACCATACATACATTTCTTTCCAGTGCTTACATGTTGTTTGGTTGGCTTGGTGATAGAGGTTTTTTCCTGTTTTGCTGTCTGTTGAAAGGCACACAAAGTTTGAGGTTCCTAAGGAAGCCAAAGCCACTGTCACTCCTCTCTGTTGGCCAAACAGTGTGAAAAGTTGATGACATATTTCATATACCAACCTTTTTACTTTCTCCTATTTGTTATTTTGTTTTGTCTTGTGTTGTCTGAAAATCCATTTATAACATATTGACGTTTTCTACAATACAAATAAGAACCAACAGATGAAGAGACAGGCAAACAGACAAAACGGAGAGAAAACAAAACTTCTGTCCAACTCTGTTGGCAGAACTAATCATGTATGATGTGAAAAAGCTACCAGATGACACTAAAAGAGCATCGATTGAATTACCACATGCCTAATTGCAAATGCTAGTCTTAAATTGCTCAAATAACATATAATAAGCCAACAATGTCTACTACAAACACTGTCTAATAGTTTATGCATATTTGTAACTGTTTTAGAGATGTCTTGCTCCTGAATGTGTTTGCATTTTCATTTGCAAAGCTTAACGAGAGCATTTGCATCCCAAGACTGCATAGAAGCCCGCTATCTCCCTAGAGTATAATGTTACTATGGTAACAAGAGAAAATAAATATGAAATTTGCCTGGGCTTTTTGAAGTGTCTGTATACAAGGCCTCCATGTGTTCCTTGAGAGTTGGCAGGAGAATGGTGTGACAACAAGTGTCTGCACAGAAGATTAATAAATCCAATATTTGCAATGGGAAATTGATGAGATTAGTGTTCTGCTGCTTGTGCTGGTCCCACAGACACACTTTGTGACCCTCCCCTCACCTCTTAGTTTAAACACAACACAATGTTAGGACAGAATAAAAATGGGGCATTTGGAGTAAATCCAGACAAGAAAACCAGAGTGTTTATATATGCAGAGCAGAATGTGCAATCCCTGGCCTGCTTTCTGTCTATGGAAATCCCTCAAAAAGGGACTGAATTGTGGTCACTTCAGCTTTTCAATTACTTCAAGGTACACTTCCAACACAACATCCAAAATAATCTGTAATCTCTAACAAACTAGACATTCCAAAAGGAGCAGGAAGATGAAAATAATTAGTAAAACAATAGATAGTTTTAGTGAACTTGCAAAAAATATGCAAAAAATATGCACAAAAGTAACGTATGTTGTTTCTTTAAACGAGAATAAACTCTGGTTCTGCTGCAGAACAAGTGCATTTCTTCACTAACTTGAGTGCAGTCCGTGCGTCATTCTTGTAGTCTGGAAGACATCCTGCGCATTGACGAGCTTGTCCTTGGCTTCATGAAAATGAGACTCTCACAACTTCTCTGAGCATGGAAGACGATCAATATTGATAACGCTTCTAATATGATATAACCTCCCTCACTTCTGCCTGCCTGATGTTTTATCCTGGCACTTTCACAGAGAAAGTTTCAGTGAGTCATGATTTATTAACTATTTTTGGGGGGATTCTGGCCCGAGGCAAACATCATTGCAAGAATCTAAAGTTAGCTGTATTGGCAACCTGCCTCACTCCGCTCCTTTCCTCTCTATACCTTCATCTTGTTACTACAGGTAGAAGTTTATATCTGACCTGCAGCAACAGGGTGGGCAGCATGTTGCCCAGTGATTACACTTGGTCGGTCCCATGATGGAAATGTGAGGGGTTTGACTCCTGTAACAGCAATAACTCCTCAAGGTGTCCTTAAGCAAGACACTCAGACATGTTTTCACGGGTAGCTGCTGTAAGCATGTCATAATACATAATAAAGCCAGAAATTTGAAATGCAAAAGAGTGCCTAAGAAAAGACAGAATTCATGACCATTTCATCATTTGTTTCACTGAACATTATTACTTAATCTTTTTTGCCATCATTTGTATCAGTTATGAATACATACTCACCAAAGTAACTCAGTGACATCTCTACAAAAAGAAAGCAACACAGGGCAAAAGATTCTGGTGGTCTAATATTCAGACAGGGAGTAAATAAGACAATATTTTATCATGATTATCTAAACAACTTTATTTGGAGGTAAAACTGAAAGCAAACAAGCCCAGAATGCACATGGTTACGACTAGAATGGTAGGTCAAAGTTGAACTAGTAAAACGGTCTGTAAACTGTGATGGTTGTTTACAGCCGACAGTTTGGGGAATCATTTTACTCTTTGTCTTTGCTTTCTCTTTCAAATAAATTTGGCTACCTTTGGGACAAGGCTAGATAAATGATTTGGCAACTGCCCGGAGTCCCAGAATCTCAGGAGTCCCAAAGGCTCCAGGTTCACTGTGTGCTTATTACTTAGTGGCAATTTGATAGTTTGATAATAATCCATGGTCCTTTAAAACACAATAATACAAGTGTATCATTACGTATTCTTAAGGCACTGACTTGTAGATGGGGTCCAAATAGTTATAATCACGTTTAACACCTTTATTATTTTCATTTGGATTGTAGTTATATAATATCATACCTTTAAGTAATTGTGTTTATTGTTTTGTTGTTAATTGTGTGTTGATCAATAGGGGCCCACAAGCACATTTATACCCCAGGCTCCCATAGTTAGTAAATCCTGCCCTGCCTATGGGTTTCTTTATAGCCAGTCTGATTATCTGACTGCTCATGTTTTTTCTCCTTTGTTTTAGCCTGCCACATCTAAACAATTAACTTAAAGAGTCATATGGAATAATTACTGACAGGAATGAGGGCCAAACTACGAAAATAGGATCCAAGTTTTAATAAATCATCAAATCAAGAATCATTAAATCAGCAGAGACATGTGATGAAGCTATCAAGTTGTCCTTCACAGGGCTACAGATGCGCCTGATGCACAACCCTTCCAAAATAAAATTCTGCCTTCCTTTGAATGTATCACTGGCATTGTTGTCACACTTAAAGCAGAGGACTTAGTGACTTCAAAGCACATATCACAACTCAGTTTACTCTCATTGTGATGCAAGAACAGTAAAAATAAATAAAAATAAAAACCATATCCCGCCCTTGAGGACTCTATAGTCCCCTGGCAGATGATCTTTCCCACATTGCTCTCTTTGAGGTTGCTGGCTGTCAACGGCAGGCTGCTCGGATTATATTTTAGGGCCATGATCTGCTTAGAGCAGGCAGACAGCCCACACACAGACCTCATTTAGCCCTGGGTGTGTACACAAAAGAGTTTCTGTACATAAACACAGGCCCAGATTCTCTCCCTATGTGGAAGGTCAAAGGCCATCTCACCGTGTTGTTTTAGCCCTTTCAACATCAATGAGATAAGACAGTGGAAGGGGTTTGTTGCAATTTTGTGACGAATGGCCTACACCCAGATATGAGTTATGTGTAAGTGGCAATTTGGGGATTTCAAATTGTTGTTAAACTGTGATTGCCTTGTCGCCATGCAATTTTAGGCAATTCTAAGGACACAGTCTACCTACAGCAGTAGCAGCGTGGGGTTAGAGAGCTGTGTGGGCGAAGGAGGAAAATAGTCAACATTTACTCCGGAGGACTGCACTGTAAAAAAAAGAAATCTTTCTCCTCACATTTGTTAATATTTGAGTTTTACAGTTATAGGCTTTGGGCCAGCCAGGGTTTTTCATGTTTTTTGTGTCGGTCCACTGAACAGCATAATAAAGTTTAACATCTGTTTTTTTTTCATTTGCCAGATTGTTGTGTGGACACAGAACAGAAATAGCTACTGTATGCTCATCATACTTCTCACAAAGATACTTGAATCTACTTGAAAAGTCAGAGGATCACCAATATTAATAGGAGTTATGATCTGGGGATGAAGAATGTCATTGAAAATTGAGAAATTTCATGGAATCCATCCAGTAGTTTTTGAGATATTTCAGTCGGGACCAAAGTGGTGAACAGACCGACACTGCTAGTCATAGACAAATCAAACAGAGTGCTATTACATTTGTGTCCTTGACCAAAAGCTTGACATCCTGGGAAATCTGGAAAGTGGATTAGATTTGGTTCATGATGTTTTTGAGGATATTGGATCTTTGCAACAGCAGGCAACAGGATATGGATTAGAATCAGATTAATGTCAATTACTGAACAAAAGAAAGAGTAAATACTGTGAAATAAAAGAAATAACAATAAAACAAACCAACAGCGCTGCAAAAAAAGATGAGAAAGACAAATATTACCTACCCAGGTCCACCATCATGCACATAGGATACCTTTCAGACAGCAAAGGAGCCAAGACATGAAGGGGAACATTTAAAATCAAAGTGTGTGTGTTATGACCCTGATAATCACAGGCTTATATTCCTCCCCCACTGCAGCAACTGAACTGTGCATGTTTATTTCTGATAAGAGCTGCTGGGGAGTTTAGTGCCCAAAATGAAAACTCCAGAGAAAATGCTCATCATCACAGAACTGCCAAGTTTTCAATAAGCAGGAATTATGCATGACCAGATGTCTCGATATGAGTGGCCTCTATGGGTTTTTTTTTTTTTTAAAGAGAATAGTCTGTTTTATCATTTTTGGTTGAATAGAGAGGGAATCAGTTATATTCTGACTGTCATTGTTTTACTTATTCAGTGAAAATAAATTGAAAGGAAAAAGGAAAAACAAAATGTGTCCTTACCCCAAAACACTGGAACTACTCAGTCAGTTTACCCCCCCAAGATCAGCTCTCAAGATCCTCCCTTTCTGTTTATCGTGAATGTTATCAGCTGGTAATATCATCTTACGTCATCATATGATATATATGAATACCTATATCAGATTATCAGTGCTTTGTTGTACCCTCTGCATCATATGTAACTCGCATTCCCTGATCAGTGGAATCAGACCGATGTGGCCAGTGCGGTAACAAAAGGCTGCTCAGGCACTGGAAAAGCAGCGTGAATCATGGGAAATGTTTCCAGTGTTGGGCTGACTCATCTGAGACGTGTTAGGAAAAGCCTAAGGTTTCCACTCCAACATCTGGAGTCGGCTTGGTCAGTTAGTAGCACGCCAAAGCTGGAGGCTTTAATCATATTGTCCCTCCGCTTCTTTTACCAAATATAGACAAAACAACTGCGGTGAAAGAATGTGAGCGTGCCGCAATTAGCCAAGTTCGGAAGAATGCTCGGTGTTAGATCTGAAGTAGTTCTTACAACATGCACTGAGAGTGCAGTTTGTTATCAGATGTGTTTCATGTTTGTTCTCTCAGCAATCCTCAAACTCCTGAAAACTTATTTATAGCAAGTTCTAAATACAGTAAGCCCCATACAGGCGTGACTAAAATTAAATTAAATAAAATAATAAAATAAAATATCTTTAATATTAATACGTTGTATTTTGCATTTTACATGTGTTAAGTTTCATTCTACATAGCACTATCCCTTAGAAACCTAAGCACATGAATATGACTCACTATTTTAGACAGGACTCCCTCCAGTCCAGAGGGTGCATGACTCATAAGCACAAGGCCGCTGTGGTTAATCATAAGACATCTGACTCCAAACTAATAGTTTTTTGTGCTTTTAATTAGTTCTCGACTCCGAGATGTTATTAGCCTTTGCTCCAATATCGGGATTGAGCTTTAGGAAACTAGCTAGCAGTAGCATGAAGCTGAGAACAGCTGCACAGTGGAGCTGAAGCACACGTAACTGTTCTGCCAAGCCAGACAACCAAGCTCCTTGTGCAATCATGTGTCGAATCTTTCACACAGTTGTGGCAAAACAGATGCTAAAAAGTTCTGCGTAGTTTTCATAGAATATTGTGAAGTGAGCACAGATTCAGATTATGTGTTGTGGGCGTCACTTTTATGAGAATTAAATTATTAGAATCTATTATCTGCTGTTTGTCACATAGAAAATTGAATTCATGAATCCGTTTAGGCATTTATAGGGTTGTGGCTGAGACAGGACATAAAGTAATCAGCGAAGAACTAAGGGAAACGATACATATTCTATTAAAGTGCACAAGTAGCCATTAAAGGAATAGTTAGACATTTTGAGAAATACCCTTATTCGCTTTCTTGATCTTACACAAGCAGGCTGATAACAACTCTCATGTCTGTCAAATAACAATGACGCTAAAAGCTACTCTAGCCAGTTAGCTTAACTTAGCACACACACTGGAAACCGCCTAAAGGTAAAAAATTTGCCTTAGCTCACTATATCTCATCTGTGTAATCCTTTTTTTTTTTTAAACAAAGTGTAAAACCGGTGGATAATGCCAGGCTAGCTGTTTTTGCGGGGATTGAGCTTTAGCCGCAAGGGGCTATGATATGTTAATCTGCTGAGAGAAATAAAATATTTCTACTTAATGCATTTGGTCACAGACAAAGTTTCGACACTAACAAAGTTTTGAGATTTGGCAAACACCTGACAGCTAACGTCACCAAGAAAATTACTTTATTGTCTTTATTTCACATGAGGATGCTTTTGGGCTACGTAAAAAAAAAAAATATATATATATATATATATATATATATATGAACATCCGCGTTTTGTTTATCCAAATAGCTAGTTTCCTTCTCTATCATTCCCACAACATGGCAGTGCAAGGCTGCAGTTAGAAGGGCCAATTTATTTTCTCAGCATGTTGGCACTGATCAACGCCAGCTTCCATCCTGTTGAAAATCTTCATCAGCAACGCAGAGGGACGATAAAGTGTTGGGAGTAATTTGACGCCAGGCGGCCTCATTACAGGCTGGGTTCAGACAGAATCAAGAGGGCTGGGGGTAACACCAGGCCTGGGATCTGGCAGATGACAGTCTGGAATAGCTTGCACCAGATAAATATAGCTAGACGGGAGAACCAACAAAAGAGTATGTTGCTTCACATGGGGTTGACGAAAGAGGGAAGGGGGAGGGAAGGGGATCCAGGGTGGGGCTTTTGTGTGTGTGTTCATCCATGTGTGTGTGTGAGGGTGTGTATTGTGTACGTGCTGTGGTTCACACAGATCCCAATGTTAGGGAGCCCGAGCAAATGTCGTCATCCGGCTGGTTACGAAGGCTTAAAATAACCAGAGGAAAGGATGTGTCCCATGAAGTTTGGTTGGACTGACTGTACGGCCGCCTGCAGTAGCATGAAGCTGAGAACAGCTGCACAGTGGAGCTGAAGCACACGTAACTGTTCTGCCAAGCCAGACAACCAAGCTCCTTGTGCAATCATGTGTTGAATCTTTCACACAGTTGTGGCAAAACAGATGCTAAAAAGTGAGCACAGATTCAGATTATGTGTTGTGGGCGTCACTTTTATGAGAATTAAATTATTAGAATCTATTATCTGCTGTTTGTCACATAGAAAATTGAATTCATGAATCCGTTTTGGCATGTATAGGGTTGTGGCTGAGACAGGACATAAAGTAATCAGCGAAGAACAAAGGGAAACGATACATATTCTATTAAGGTGCACAAGTAGCCATTAAAGGAATAGTTAGACATTTTGAGAAATACCCTTATTTGCTTTCTTGATCTTACACAAGCAGGCTGATAACAACTCTCATGTCTGTCAAATAACAATGACGCTAAAGCTACTCTAGCCAGTTAGCTTAACTTAGCACACACACTGGAAACCGCCTAAAGGTAAAAATTTGCCTTAGCTCACTATATCTCATTTGTGTAATCCTTATTTTTTTTTAAACAAAGTGTAAAACCGGTGGATAATGCCAGGCTAGCTGTTTTTGCCAATTTCCTGTCTTTGTGTTAAACTACTGTAAGCTAAGCAGCTGCTGTGGTATCAATCTTCTCATTTAACTCTAAGCAAAAAGTAAAAAAGCATCTTTCACAAAATGTTGAATCATTGCTTTAAATGATGATGCACTCTATTTATTTTGGATTCTATGGATCAACGTTTTCGACCCTTTATGATAGAAGTGCAGAGGACAACATATGCTAATATCTTTTGTACACTTATTTATTAATTTGTAAGTAAGTATACAAATGTTCCCTTCTTTTTCAATTTTTCCTTTTTCTTAGAAGGTGGAAATATTTATGTTTTAGGGCTTTAAATGATCTCTCTCTGATTTTAAACTCCAGTTGAACACAATTTCAGTCCGGCTTTTATCCTGAAGGAGACAAGATGTGCTGAAACACTGAGCCACAGAAATTAAAATATAAAAACTCTATCAAACTTATCAATAAATTAAACTAAAACATCCATTTACCACTCTTATCTTAAAAAACCTGTTGCTTTGTCATCACACTTCTACCTGACTATATGAGGGACACTAGTTGAGTCTGCCTCATACAATCTTCCTTGAAAAAAAACATGTCTGTCTAATTTTTTGTGCCTCGCCTCCACACACATATTTGCATTTCCAGACAATATTCACATTATCATGGCCTTTGGGGAGACCAAGCTCAAAAATGATTACATGCTTGATTAAACGGCGGATAATGTGAACTATCTTGTGCATCAGAAAAAAAAGATTGTGGGAAATGAGAAAAAGAATTGGAATCTTTGAGCAACTGACAACAGCAGCTGAAGTCAACAAATGATCGGCCAAACCAGAAGAAATGCAGATGATAGAAGATATGAGTGCACACCGAGAACAACTAGTATTTTTGTGGCCAACTATGCAATCTGACGTTTCATAGTGTGCCAGACTAGGCCACGGAAATATGCTCTGGGGAATGTAAAGATACGGAGTAGAGAAGCTGACCATGCGTGACCCCGGTGCATCTTGTCACTTTACAGCCAAAAATGCATTCCCAAGCTTCTCTTCTGACAAATCTCTATTGTATAAGTGACCACGGAGGAGACACTCTAGATGTTTTTAACATTGTTGTTCAGTTTAGATTTGGTGAGCTTAATTGCAATTCTCTCAGAGTGTGTTTTATAGTTTTCTGAGGGGGAAAGTACTGTAGATTTTAACACCCCAACAAAAAAACATCCCTTTCTTCTTTTCAAGCAAATCAGTGATACACATGGCCTGTTCAGGTATTCCAATATAACAGAAATAATAATAATAATAAATTGAATTTATATAGCGCTTTTCATGGACTCAAAGTCGCTTTACAGGGCAGGGTAGATTAAAAACATAACAAAACAAAACGAACAAAACAAAACAAAACAAGTAGAACAAAACAAGATTCAGATGAAAAATGGAGGGGGGGCAGGGGGGCTATGGGTAAGAAATGTGCCCCAACCCTTGTTTAATAACCTCCAGAGGCTGTATAGCTAATTTGCAGTGTGAGAGAGCGTTTTGATACACATAAGGGTACCAAAAACAATTGGATGGCAATTAGCTTAAGGCCAGCCTGAGGGGAGGGGCTGTGGGATGGTAATGAACTTGCTTTTTCTGGCTGCCTGATTCTTTAATGTATATTCATTTATTAGAAAAATGAGCATTCTCCTGGTGTTTCTTTGCCCTTTTTCCATTAAATGCATAAGAGAAAAAGTTAAAACATGGTATGTAACTGCAGGGCCATTTAGTGAAAGTTTATTTAGGGGAATGTCTGGTGGAGTGGCATTTACTGTTACATACTTAAAATGGTTTAGATCCATGAGGTGTTGAACTAACACTTAAACTCACTATTTTCCATCTGTGAAAGTCAATATACTCCTAATATTAAGACCATGTGCTCTTTTCACATCAGCCAGTGGATCCAAGTGAAAGCTATGATCCTTAATTGAGTCAACTAATTATCCTGAATTTAGTCTCAATTGGAGATGTTAGTGAAGAGAAGGAGACCCTTTTAATCAGGTTTAAGTTATGACTCAATTGAGACATGATGGATGGGGAAGCAAGTTTAAGGAGGGTGGGTCACACACACACAGGCTTCTACTGTAGCAGACAGTGAAAGAGAGGTCAGCAGTTTAAAATAGCAATATCTGATCCCTTGAAAGTGTGGTCCAAACTTTAAAATAGGAATATCTTCCCGTGATTAAATTTCATTCTCATCACGCTCAACACACTTTATCTAAACAAAATGTATGTTTCCCACTTTGCAACTAGACATTATCAAACCAGATAGCACATCAGTTTGTTGAGGGGTGGTGGTGATAGGACAGAAATGAGATTTGATACAAGCAATCATAGTAAGAGAAAATATGAAAAGTTAAAAATAAAAATAACCGCAAGATATTTTCCCATCTCTGCACAAGTAAAGATTTGCTTTCGGTAATTTGTCATATAGTGTATCTTGGTGGAAGTCTTAACACTAACTCGCTCAGCAGCTGTTGTTGCAGAGAAATCATTGTGTTATCCAACATGCAGCTACTTTTTCCTGGCCACTGGAAGTGGAATAACCGGGGTTCACTGCCTTGCCAAATTGTGGATTTCATTTCTAGACGTAATTAAACATGGTTGTCAAAGGTAGAGGAGACTGTCATGTTATTTTAAAGGTTGTATGTGTTGTATTTCTGCTTTCCCGATGCATTGACATGACAAGTAAACAACAGGGATTGCAATTATCCTGGTAATTGAAAGTAAACATCCTATGCCAGTAAAATTAATCAGCTTCATAACAATGACTGAAATTGCTCACAATCAAGAATAGGCCTAAATAATATATCGTTGATTAGGTTTAATCACAGACATCTTCATTAGAGGCTGCACAATCTGAACACAAACAGGACCACTTCAGGCTACCACTTCTGCTTGCAGCTCATAACAAATTACAGTATGTTCATGTTGGCATCGCTGTAACCTTCCCTTCTCCTTTAATGGCGAAAACTTCAGTCTCTCTTATAACTGACTGACTTTTTGAACGTACTTTGCTGAGCAGCCAATTGTACCTCCCCAAAAAATGTCTTCACAATCTTTTACTGGGAACGCTGGCCTCCATATAGCACTGTAGAAGAGGCTGGTTTCAACGTGACACCTAGTGCTGTGCTGAAAGGTAAAATCCAGAGCACATTCTAATAAAACATGATGTGGTTGTTTCTGGATATTTGAAATAGTGCATTGTTGCCAGGGAATGTTCAGACTTTACCTGACATCTGTGTTGGTGATGCAGACCAGCATTCCTGAGCCCGTTGATGAGTTGAGTTTGGAAGCTGATGCAGGGAATTAGCTCAGAAGTACTTTCAACAGCTGCATAGAAGTGTCAGTGAAGTTAGGATTTTGATCTGGCTGAAGAGTTTGTGTTGTACACAACATTGAAGCAGCTGTTTCTGAAACTTAAAAGAGAAATAAAAACTATTACTACTACTACTAGTTGTCTGAGTTTTTAAGTCTATCTTACTGCAAAACAATAAGTATTTACTTGTAATAACATTGAGGCAAATACTTAGACTTATTGGGCCCCGTATGGTTTCCTGCATACTGGAATAATTAAAGTGATTTCAATGTAAGAGATGTGGGATGAAATCCACAGTACTTGTTCTGTGCAAAAAATGTATTCTTAACTGAAAGGAGGCTGTAAATAATTCTTAAATGATTTATGTTTCCGCCCCACTATGGGGCCAAAAATGTAACAGGATGATGAGGTTAGCCTGTCCAATACTTTGGTCCAGAGCAAGTTATCTCTATGACTACTGGTTACATCACCATAATAACTTTGTATGGATATTCAAAGTCCCAACAGTTTCTACAGATTTTTAAGAATCTTTGACTTTTTGTTTAGTGCCACCTTGAGGTCAAAATTTCCACTAAGCCACTTTGAGCTGAATCCCAATGTCATCATGCTACCACGCTACCAATGGGAGTGCCCCTGAAAGCTGATAAAATATTAACTCAACCTGACCATGCACTTTTTAGTGATGTGTTTAGTTATGCCGTCGGGTCAGCACTACTATGTTCCTGCACGGAAAACAAATCGGTATGCGAATTCTTTCATTCCTTCAGCCATACTGAACACAAATTGTTGATCTATTTCTCTTGTTGTCACTGGCATATTGATGTTGATGTGGATGCTGATTGTTGTCGTTACCTTTGTACTTGTTTATGACATGGATGGAATAGACTGTAAAAGTGAATTGCCCCTTGGGGTTTGATAAAGTTTTCTGTATCTCTATCTGTATGGTGTAATGTAAAACGTTCATCAAATTCATTTTCGTTAATTGTGTTAGCAGGCTAACATTTGCTGCTTAGCACTAAACACAAAGTACAGCTGAGGCTGATGGGAATGCGTGATGATGGAGCTATGTGGCATATAAAAAGTTACTTTAATCGCAAAAGTCACATAAGGGCTTTACTGCATGACCTACATTTAGTCACAAATTCTATTTGCCCCCCTTATATACTGAGATAATACACCGCGACACCGTGATTATCGTTATTATCGGACGGCTTTTTTCCAAAGCATATGGTTTCTGACCTGTGTGGTGGGGTTATGTGAAGTCTTACTATCAGATGTATGATTCATTCACAGACCATAGTGCTTTTACCTTGACCAGAACAGACCTCTTTCAAATGCAAGTCATAAACTATAGATGGTGGTCTCCATGTGAACTCACTGCTGACTCTTGAATGGCTCCACAGTGAGGTCACTTGGAAACAAACTTAGTGATCCCAAAACAGACTGTCTGTGGAGAAATAGAGGAGTTGACTAGCATGTACTGTAACAGGCTGTTGTACTGGATTTATGAATGAGGCTTTAATTGTGAGCAGGTGTGTTGTGTTAGAGACATTATATACTTCCTTCCTGTGAGTCATGAGCTACAAATATATGTTGTTTAGAAAAAAAAAAGTCCCATTGCATTGTTGAGTGAAATATATATATAAATGATGTTAAACCACTGAAACTCAGGCGTACCAAAGTCCCATACGGGCACATGGCATGATTTTAGTCAATCACTGTGAAGACATGGAACACACATTGTGTGAGGTGGATGCTGTGGTGGTGCAGAGCTGGACGTTTTATTGCCAAATCCAACAGGAGCAGCCCTGCCGTCCCGGGCTCCACCCTGCCTCGCCCTTCTGTGTCAGCTCTTCTCTGCCTCCTCCTCACACGACATGCAAGTCAACATATATGTGACAAATATGAATGCCGTGACTTAATTTTATAGATAATAATAACTATGACATACATGATGAAATAACAAAAATACAGCTTTGACAAAGTTTTTCAATTCAAAGAGGCAGACTTCATAATAATAGCTATCTCCTCTTTTCTCTCTTGGCTTTTTCACTACACTTCCCCTCCATCTTACTTATCCCAAAGTCTGTGGTTGTATGGCCTCATCCAATAACATTCCACTAAACTAACTGAAATTATTTCCTTTCATGGTGTACAGTTAATTCAGTGTACAGCAGCACATCCTTATACAATTTCACCAGAGCATGTAAATACATAATGTTTTCCAGAAAGATTACATTCTGGGACATAGGTGTTTAAATATGGTTTTCTCTCATTTCCACTACAATATACACGGTGGATATTAACAATAACAAATATGTTGAAAACATTGGTCACCTCATTTGACTTTATGGGGCATTGCATGAACCTGCGGAACCAAGACACTCAACAACAAAAAGACTATTGTATCTCTACAGTGTTACTCATATCCAAACTGTTGGCCTGGAAGCCACACAGCTAAGTATGTTTATGAGAATGCATCATTCGCACATTCCATACTGTGCAGCGCTGCTTTCTTGATGCATTAATATCCATGGGCCTTATTCTTGGTGAATAGAGCGCATCCGTAGAACATCTGAATGCCAGCTGGATGGCATTGGATGCCTTTGGCAGGATTATCGAGAATCAGTATACATTTCGGAACAGCGTTGATTAGTAGTCAGAAATATATAGGCAGCTTCATTTGGCCTGCGGAATTCAATTCCTCAGCCTAATTTCAATTCTAATAAACAACTGTGAATATGTTTGTAACTAAAGGCCAGAACTCATTTACATCGGATTCCCAGGTCGAGTGTCATGAATTTTTAAAAAGCTTCCACATATACTGCGTTACATACATGTTTCAAATCCATTATAATGTAATATCTAGGATCCTGACATAATACAACATCATCAACAGAGGCATATCAAACAAAGGCAGTTACAGCAATGGCTTGATTTAGATATGTTTTGATTTCACAAGCATGCAAAGAAGAAATGTGAGAACTTTGAGTGAACTGCATTACAAAGTGAGTGATATTAATTTTCAAATGGATGTCTGTACTGGGGGATTCAGCACGTCTGTATATGCTTTTAGGCTTTGGTAGGAAGTATGGCTTATTGTATGTTCATGACAGCTCTTAGAACATGTTGTTAAGTGCTCAGAGCACCAAAGGCTTGAAGTTACACGTATATATTTAGTTGTAAATGGCTAAAATGCTTTAAAGGGGTTTTTCTGTAGTCGCTCGGTTACGGCTGACAGCATCGATGTCCATTCGTTGTTCAGCACTGCAGCAAAAAGAGAGGTGCTCAACATACTCGGGTTTGTTCCCCATGGATAAACAGTACAGCACATTTCTCCATTGAGTTGTCTGTCAAAATGCACTCACACTTGTAGTTTGTGTGTGTTTCAGTTTAACTACAGCTTCTCATTGAACATGACTGTTGCAGTTAGCGCTGCCACATCAGATAACTGCGGCAGTTAAAAATAAAACACATTATTAAGGTCTTGAGAAGCTGCTGTCGCACAGAAAGTGACGCTATTGGAAACAAGACCAACGCCCTGACACAACGCCAAGGCCTTATGGTGAAACAGCGGATCAGAAGCCTACAGAAGGAGGTCTTTTGCCCAAAATACATCTTTTGCTGCTCACCAGAAAATCCCCTCCTCCCCCTGGGTATACTGCATATTTTTTTCTTTGAGTCTTTCTTTCCATTTGTACTTTCCTTTGCTGCATTTAGTCAAGTGTCGGTTGGAGCAGATTTTTGAGGACACAAAGACTGCTTTTACAGTAGCCATCTGAAAAATAACTTTCAGTGCCATTTCTTTTGTTTGCTTTTTTTTTGGGGGGGGGTCTTCGCAGCCTGGGTTAGATTGCCCCTCCCTTTTGCAACAGAGTCGCCCTGCAGCTTATAAATGTTTAAAAAAAGAGTCTTCTTCTCGATCCAAAACCACCTCAAAGCTTGGCATAGCTAAAGGACGAACGCAGTAAAAAGGAGCAAACACATTCCATGTCATCAGCCACGCTAAACTGTGCTGCTTGTGCTTGCAAGGCTGTGTGTTTGTGAACTAAATCCATGTGTGCAATTCAGTTTTTCAAAGGTTCAACTAACTGTAAGTCTCACACTATATGTTTGCTCACCACACCCTGTATGAACAGTATGTTTGTTCATCATGCAGCAAAACCAGTAATGTTGATTTTTTCGCCATACGGCAGGTGTATACGGGGTTGAGGATTTGAGAGATGAGTAAGTTTTCAACACTTATCAACACCCGGCTTCACATTCATATCATTAGGCACATTTACACTGGGGAGCCACCAGTGTTAACTGTGGCTTACATTTCTTGCTCAAAGGCACCTCAGTGGAACTTTTTAGTGGGAGGAAACGGCATTACTCAACCCCCATCTCATTTGGGGATTCAAACTGACATCCCTGCAGTCATAAGCCATCCTCTATAACCTTCATGCCAGCAGTACATGTTCATGCTTTCTCTTAATCAGGAGGTCCTTTATCTGCGTCGAAGGCTGTGTGTTTGTGCCTGTTTTTGCCTGAGTGGATTGAATTGAGCGTGTCTGTGGCTCATTGGGAGGATTCTGTGAGAGCAGGAAATGGGGATCCCTCTGTGTTTATATGTGTGAGTTTTCATGTGTGGCCATCTGAAGCATGAAGACAGATGGATGAGTCATACATTTTAAGCTTCTCACTTTTGATGCTGCCAATATATTCAGTTCCGTTGTTTTATTTTTAACTATATTTATGTCCTTTGTTGTTCTGTGAAAAAGTTTTATAACAAACCAGTTTCTACCCAATAATGAAAACCATTATGCATTTGGTGAAAGCAGTTTATTGTCGTTACCAGTTCATCTGTGCATACACTAGGGACCACTAGAGCCACAAAAAACACAACATCAATATATCAGGTAATGTTTAGACAGTGTAACTGTGCAGTTGATAATAACAGTTATAAAATGGTACACTGACATCATGCAGCGTTAACAAATATAGTCAAATAAAGAACTTATTATCTGTGCCGGATCCAGTACCACACCCTTCATATGACTCAAAGAAAGGAAATAAAATGTCTTGCAGCTTTTAAAAAAACCTGCTGACCAAACTGCCTTAAGCACCCAGTCTCATTTGTCAGAGAAAGAGAGCCACATACGCAGCCAACTATTTGTAGTGATGGCTTGTTAACCATTAATTACCCTGCCATTGCTGAGCACTTGCACATTATTCAATTAATTCAAATGTAAACTATCTCTGCAGGTGGGCTGCCAATTGTGCCAAGTGCGGCTCTTTATTTTTTAGCAGTTTCATTTAAAAGAGAGCATAAAGCAGTATTGAAAAAAGAAAGGTATTGTTGCCTGACATCAACATATATATTGCTTGGCATGTTATTTGCCTAAAACAGCAGTGTGAACTGTCCAAAAATAGCGGGTTTTAATTAGTCAGAAACCATCTTATCTCAACCATCTCACAATACCTCAAAGTAAGTTCGAATGGAACCATCTGAACATTTGCAACATCAAACCAGCCAAGAGAGGCTCTCGGCCTTTTTGTCTTTTTGGTTAGACTTTTGCTTGTTATTAAGTTTGGGTTATGTTTGAGTGCAAGCTCTCAGTGACTTACAAATTGGTTCAAAGGGACTGAGTCACTGGAATCAAAGCTGCACACATCAAAAGAGATAGAAATGATATAACCCACACACATGATGGGAAAAACTGTGTGATAATGAGTCTTTATGAATGTCTGACCCTAATAACAGTATAATCGCATTATGAGCTGTGAAATCCATGTGTTCACCCATTAGCAAAAGGAACACTCTTCTCAGTCGCTCTGATTAGTCCAAGAAGCTCCCAAAAGGGCCGTTAGCATGCACACTCGAGAATGTATTTAAATCCAGAGGAATTTTAATTACACTCAGATAGCTTTTAACTGGGTTAGCTTGTGTTGTTTGGATGGTTAATTAATGGTTTTGTAAGCTGTTTTCATTTCATACCCAAACTCCAACGGGAGTAAACAAGCAGACAACATCACAGGTGATGTCGGTGTCTTCTTTTAATCATAAAAAAACCAAACATTTAAACATATTTACCATATTATATTAGCCAGTCAAAGGACTTTGAGTACTTGAATCCAGTCTCGATTTTACACATACTGACGTCTCTTCATGTTTCAGTGGTCTTAGATGAATGTCTGCCACTGGTAATGATCAGTTGACTGACTGGTTGGTTAAATGATTTCAACACGTCACTCTGTTTTTGTCTTTCTTTGATAGAGGCATCTTTTGAGAAATGAGTGAAATATTTAGTTTTTACTCATTGACTTAAAAAAGAAGAATCTACGAAGATAACATCTAATTTCTCCATTCATCAAGTGTAAGAAATGTTGTGGGGGATCTATTTTATATAATGAAGCAAATTTGTTTGTCTGTTTGAGGCTGTGAAAGACTTTTTTACAGGAAGCGTGTTGCCAGCTTTCCAGATAATCAAAAAGCTAATCCTCGCATTAATGATTAGCATGTGCTGGCATGGAATTTGATCTCACTGTGAGGTATGAGATGCAATGTATGCATGCTCAGAACATGTGGTGCATCAGTTCTCACACATATTGACATTCTACAACGTTTGCTTACTTAGCACCTAAGCGGCAGTGAACACATCAGCAGTACTGTAAGAGGCCTCCTGTCCAACTTTCCCGCATGTTTTACAGGTGAAAGTATATCATATTTTGTTCAATGAGGCAAACAGAAAAGTTTAATCCTCACAAATTCTTCCTTTTCCCAACTGCGCCAGATGGAACATAAAGCACGATAATTCCCTTTTTGGAAAAAGTTCAAGGAGTTTTATATGCGGCCAACATTCAAGTAACAGCTAATGAATCACAATGAGCGTTCCACATACTGTAGGTGCGCAAGGGGGGGTTCTGCAGGAGGTCAAAAGAAGAGCGAGCATAACAGAGAAAGTCTGCCTGTAGCCTTTTAAGCCCACAAAAAATCTTACTTAAAAAAGAATTATCGCCATTTTCCTGACTTTTGGATGTTTGTCTCCATGATTGAGATCAAAGTGTTTCTTGAACAGGTTGAAGTGCTCCTCTGTGCCTACTAGCAGAGGGAATATAAAGCCAATCAAGTTTATTGGAACAATCATTTATTCTGTATTACATCTTAACACACACACTGATTATGAGTGAACTGAGGAAGTTAAAAGTCATACATCAATAAACATTGATTAAAGTGAATCACTGTGAAATCGCTTTATTGTTTAAGGCTACATTAGGCAAGTTGTCACTGTATATTACAATTTCAATTTCTTATTGAACAAATGTGACTAAAGTGGGACCGTAACAGAGAGAAACATCACTAACTGCAGAAGTAAAATTGTGATGTTGGGTATACAGTATGGGACTTTGCTCTACTGTCTTTCTGATGTACTGTGATGCCACCCACTGTTTTACTCACTACAATTGTTCATAAGATTAAAATGTGGGAAACAACGAAGGAACCATGATGGAGTTCAAGCTTTTGTCATAACAGGTCATAACTACCATGGTTCTCAGTTTAATCCTGGAAGATCTTTCAATCAAGTCCACACGACCAGCAAACATACCCTCTACACATCCTGATGTCATCTCAATGAAACAGCAACTGTCAAAAATGTCATCTTGATACACACTAGACAGCATGAAGTTAGCAACTGAGGCCATCACTTCTTGGGAAAAACTTAGTTAACTTTAGTATCGACTAAAGAAGAGTCCTCATTAATTTCCTGCATCTTAAGACACTGTACGATTCATGGTGGTTGTCACTTGATTGAAACTTAAGAGAAAAATAGAATCAATGAGCAGTCTGTCCAGAAAACGTTAGATCTTTGGCCGCACGTCATCATTTTCTGGCATCCTTTGATATAAAGCAATCACAGACTAGTTGGTGCAGCTTACTGATTTCTGAATACCAAAGTTAGATCTTGACGTTTAAAGCACCCGTTACTTCCATTTGTAGCCGCTTGTCAACATTTAAAAGCTTTCGATATAAAATAAAAATGTTCCATCAGAAAGGCGATCTGTTGAACATACAGTACTGTGTAATTGACCTGCAGTCTGTTAAACAAGACATGTGGGCAGAGTGTCAATGTCTGCCAAATTGCAGCATGTTAAGCACATGTTCATAAAACATTAGGAGGGAAATGGAGAAGAAAGAAGGTGAAGGACAGAACATTTGCTCCAGAAGGGGACATTATATGTAATAGCACCATTATGACATACTTTCACTCATCCACAGTGAGCAGGAACAGAGAAGTAGACTCCTTCATTAAATTCATTGGCATATTTTAAACAAGGTACACAATTTGTTCTTAGTATGCTGCTTGTAGACTAAACAACTCATGTGCATGTAATTGCATTTCACAGTACGCTGAAATTACAATCACGTTCATAAATTTAACTTTTGTTGGCTGCCCAAGGGTTTTTCCATAGTTACCCAATGATTTAAACAGGGAATATGTTGTGACGAAATAACAGTCTTACATTACATGTTCCTTATCATACTGTACTATAACTCTTTTTATTCCCATGTCTTTTACATGTATTAACTGGTGAGGATGCTGACCTTTTTTTTGCCTAGGACTTGCTTTTAGCAAATGTATGTAGCCAAGAAAATGCATATTTAAGACCATTTTACATGGTTCTTATCTTAAAACAAGATTCAAATGTGCTAGCAACAGTTGCCATCACATCCGGAAAAACACACGGTCACCAGCTAGAAACGAGACGCCAGCCTTTGGTCTATTTCTGTCTGAAATCAAGGACACATTGTTTATTGATTTGCCAAGATTTTTGAGTGATGAATCTGCAACCATTGTAATTATAGAATGCTAAATATAGTGCTGGGATGGAAAGCTTGATTGGCATAGCAACAGTAACTACGGGGGACTGTGTTAAGGGAAGGGTTAATTGCTAGTAGCTCTGCATTTACTGCATATTAGCTTAACATGCTGTTGATTCCAACAGTTTTTTGTTCAGATAATTTTGTGACAAGTCTTGCAGTACATAAATGCAGGGGAGGTGTATGAAACAGGAGTGAATTATAGACTCACACTTAACAAGTAAAACCTTTCATACAATCAATATCTGGATTAAGGAATAGACTTTTAAACCCTCTGGGGTTTGTTTTTATGTTTTTCTCCACAACATCAAGGTTTACAATGGTTGCCTCTATCCGGTTCTGTTATGTTGTCGGCTACAGGGTCTAGTGAAGGCAAGCATTGATTTTAGTCGTCATGGGCTTTGTTTTAGTCTTCAGTCAAGACAGTGACTCTGTTTCAATGGAGATTCAGCCTCAAGCAGTGAATAAAAAACACATTCCTCACATCCCCTTTCACCAGTGCTCAGTTCACTTGTTGACGATTTGATGATCTCTCTCTCTCTCTCTCTCTCTCTCTCTCTCTCTCTCTCTCTCTCTCTCTCTCTTCACACCATGTTTCGACACTGCGCTCTTCCAACAACAGGATTCATCAAGGTCTGAGAGCCTTGTCAATATTCACCACACAAAGGGGGCAACAAGCCATCTAGCACCTTGATGAAATGAAAAAGTGTGTCTTCATATATCCAATTATAGCCGAGGAGTTGTTAGCATTGTATGTAAAACTATGTGTAGCGATTCGGGTGTTATGCACAAAATCTGTGCAAGCCATCTGTGCCTATGGCCTGTCGCACCATCAATTGTGCTGTGGCAAGATTAAAGAATTGTCTCACAGATGATGGATGGCTCACAAGATGCACACAGTTTGGATTATCAGATACATTTTAACACAGTGTACACAACAAAGTTAATAAACAACAACCCTGAAACATAAACCATGTAAATCTTAATGGATGCTATGATAGTTTGTTGATGAAGCAACCTTGAGATACAAAAGTCTTGAGACAGTTGAGAAACGAAATCGGCAGAATGGCAAATCTTGTTCAATAAACACAGATGTGGAGAACTAAATTTCCATCCAAATTAGCTTATGTTCCACTAGCTTTTTGTAACTCAGTCTTGTTGAAGCTTTATATCAGCTGTCTTTCCAAAATGCTGAAACATGCCCCTGTTTTGGTTTCTTTTTTTCATTTCTAACACTGTGGTCCATGATGATCATCGCAGCCCTTAAGGTGCAGGGACACCCAACATCTTCCTGTTTTTTATCTAGCCATTTCAAAGCTAAATGGATATCTATTACTGTACTGGGCAGTAAAAAATTATAAAACAATGATTTTATTGTTAGCACTTAACCGTACTTTTCATGATATTTCAACAACCTATGGCTAAGATTTATGGAATATATTGTTTGTTGTATGTTGTTGTTGTTGTTGAACAAAATATTTGTCAGCTTATCTCAATTCAAAATGCTTCCTTTTTTGCAAAAACCCTGCACCATAGTAGCTGAGTGCATGTAATGGACCCAAAATCCGGGTGTTTTATACAAATCATCCAAGCCTTCCGAGTAATCCAACTGCCAGTCACCTAACATTATCTATGCAGATAATTAATGGGAATTCTACATCTAGAAATCCTAGACCCCTGAAATAACTATTACCATTTCCCTAATAAATGTCTTGATCAACATAAAAAAGTGCAACATGTTCACAACTTCTTCTTCTTCTAATAACCAACCCTTTTAGGATCACGGGTATACGCGTTATAGCTTTTGAACATACCTGAAGGCTACGTTCAGCTGTCACAGATGAATAATCCTTGTATCCAGTGTTCTGGCAATTTAGACAGATCTGTGACTGTGGTACAATAGTTTCACTTTAAGGACACACACCTCCATACAGTAGATCAGTCCCTTGGCTGAGAAGCAGTCAACCTCTAACAATAGCTGTGCTGATCCTCTGTCATGCTCAATATGGGTGGCACAATATGGGAGGAAGTTTTATTTCTCCACAGTCGTCAAACACCGTGATGAGCATTTAGTTGAATCAGCCATGCACATTCGGGGGTAACATAAAAGAAGATTATGAGCAACTTATCTCAGATAAAATGAAGAAATAACACTGTAATCAGTCAGAAGTAATGAGGTGCATTACTCGTAATTACATCTCATGGATACTCTGTGAAGTTGTTGGAACAACAACCCATTCAAACTCCCTTCTCTTGTTATCATCTAAATGCAAATTGGGTGTAATAAGGACCTTGTGTTTCTATCTGCTGATGTTCTGTGCCAGGAAAAAGAAAAAGACTGTATGAAGATGCAGCTCTTCATTTTTCGCTCCCACTTTTTGTACTTCACAATGTTTTCTTTCCAGCCTCCCAGAAGCATGTTTCTCAGTTTCTCTGGGTCTTTTTTGTCATTCTTTTCACTCAAAACATTTTGTCTATCTAAATTTTTCTGAAGGCTTTTGTGCTTTCTGTCTTTGGGCCATCCCTGAGGTTCAGCAAAGCTATGATGCACATGAACTCGTGGCACTGTGGCTTCAAATCTGACTCATGACCCGTGTCACAAGTTACCCTTTCTCTGAGGATTCACACATTCAATCTTCGCCAGAAAAAAAGACGACGTTGGTTGTTCGTTCAAGTGCTTAGGACAATCTCTGTTCGCGTTTTCTTGGTGAATGTTTTGCAGGTCATGCAAATAATGACTGTGCTGTCAGCAGCAAAGAGGGATGTAGAGTCACTTTGTATACAACCAAAAAAATGTTTATCTTCACCTTCCTGTCTCAAATAACACCTTTGCAGTTTAGGGAGGATGCAGCAGCCAAAGTAGAACTTTCCCGCCCTGCTTTTATCCTGTGCCTTCGTGGCCAAGATGGATGATTCTGCCTCAAATGTTGCAAACTATAAGTGAAGAAAGTGCTTCCATGTGAATTAATAGCTGGCAGCCATACCGGAGCTATTTAGACCTTGAGTAAAAGACCAAAAAAACATCTAAACAGAATTCAGTAGGCATCGTGACATTTTGTGTGGTTTTTGACAGGAGACACATATATGGTGAATTTGTTATCAGCAACAGCAATGCCTTTGTTTTGAAAACTATGACAGATGGCTGTAAAAAAAAAAAAAAAAAAAAGTTTCATTTCTTTTACCAGCAAGGTGAAGGTTAGTGCAACCATTGTAGATTACACTGCTGGACTTCTTCTCTTGCTACATCTGTACACAGCACAAGCTGCCAAAGGGCGTGAGTTATGTACCATAAACAGTGGCTTGTGTTAGCGGATGCATGTTGCCAGGACATCCCTCCAGGCCCACTGCGGTGTGCAGAGTGGCTGCTGTCAGTGAATGATTTGGCAAAGACGCAGAGTTAGTTTCCCCCCTGGGACAATTTTGTCACCACATGTTTAAACCATTACCACAGTTGTGGCCTGAGTGTTTAGGCCCAACAAGTCCAGTGTTTACATTAAATGTGTATTCTATGTTGAAGCCGTATATGCCCTGTGAAGGCAGTGATGACTTCATAAGACAGATGGCACAATTCTTTTTTGGACTGAGGCGATTCAGACACAAAAAAGACTTGTGACCAGAAGTTTGCCGGTTTGCAACCCGGACCAGCTGAATAAATCCAGGAGAGAGACGGCAAAGAGCAGTGATTGCTCCTTCGTCATTACCCACTATAAGGAGCTCTTGAGCAAGAACCGTACCCCCCATTGTTACCTTCCAGGTGTGTGTATGTAACTGTGTGGAACAGGGCGTTCCTGGAAAAAGTAATTCACGCTCAGTGAATCTACTCTGTTTAAAAAAAAGGTTAAATAAACAAAGTACAAATTATTCACATGGCTCCCAATCCCCACTTTTGCCACTTAGTGCCTTTCCAAATAATCATTACTGTTTTGACTGCTTTGGTTTGAGTCATACTTTAGATTGGTAATTCACATGTCACTGCCACAACCAAAATAAACTAATATGAAGCTCAAAATCACATAGATTGTTAATAAAGCACTTCTCTCTTAATTTAAAAAAAAATTATTTTTACATATAATTACATTTGTTTGTGGTTAAGAGGAGAGAGAAAGGAGGCTGTTTCAAAATTTAAATCTCCAAAGGGTTTCACCCATGGACCACTTTTTTCCACTGAAAGCAGAGCTATCCATCTTCAAGTCCGTACTTCAATAATGAAACCAAACTGTACAAACTGTGGAAAAATTAAATGGATATACAAGTTGCAGCTGGAAGATTAGAGTGCTGTTTACATGTAAGTTGTTTCGCAGCATTCCCAGGCTTTCCATCTTATAGGCAGTTCGTGGGGGTTGAAAGTGGCGGGTAGAGGAAGATTGAGAGCAGGATAGAGGGACGGGAAAGAGAGATGGAGGGGGGTGGAGAGCACTACTTACTTCTCCTGTATGAGAGTTGAGCTGTTGTTCAGTGAAAAGTGGCATTATGGGCTGGGTGGAGCAGGGCGGGCCTCCTCAACAGTAGCCTGGTGGAAAACAGTTGTGTGAATGGTGAAAGACAGTGGCTGACTCAGCCAGCAGGCCGTGGAGAACTGACTGCCAGGTTTGGAGACGTAAAAAAAAAAAAAAACTCATATTAGAGAGAGAGAGAGAGAGAGAGAGAGAGAGAAAGAGTGTGTGTGTGCGTGCATGCGTGTGTGTGTTTGTGCAAGGGTGAATGTTTATGTTTGCACCATGTACCTCTGTCTTTGGGTGTGTGCATGGAATAGTTTAGAGTAACGTGGGTTGATGGAAGGGTTTAAGAGCAAGCATCTGGATAAAGCATTTATCTGGACCTATGCAGAGTTAGTCGAGAGAGAGGTGTCTCCAGGGTTTGGGGGGAAGGGGTGAGGTGGGGGGGTGGGGGGTCAGTCTGAGCTGGATAGGGTCAGTCTGGTGGTGTGTGTCTTCAGCTGGTTCTTATTATGGGGCTAATGTGACGCTCTGATCTGAAACACACACTGACTTTGCAGACCCAGGTTAAAGCCGGATATGGGTTTTGGGAGGCCCCTTCACTGCAGCTTCTGTATCACAGTTTCCCTCCTTGGAGCACAGCGAGACTAAGAGCCTCATTTATAGAAAGGCCTCACTATAAAATTTGGTCATGGAAAAGTGTGTAACAATGACGCTTGAAAGTGATGTGACAAAGAGTATCTAGTTTTATATACAGGTTTTTTATGCTTACTTTTAAAATTGAATTCAACAGAAAACTAAGGCTACTTTTGTGAAACTGCCTGAAATATGTACCAAAACTTGGCATTGAATGCTTGGTTATATTCAGACACTTCTTTACTTATTGTTGGACCAAACATGTATTCAACACTTTGATTTAAATCATAATTATGTCAATTTGAGGGGCTTTGTTTTGGTATATGGACTGCTTTACTACCTTGGCAGACAAAGTGCTTCACACATTGCCTCTCATTCACTTATTCACACACATCAATGGCAGTTAACTGTAACATGTTGACTGTTAAGTCAATGGTGGATACATGAGAATCCAGGGATGAATCTACTATTACTACCTAGCTTCATTACTACTAGCTACCTTTACCGCTGGAGCTACAGCTGCCCAATATAGTTTGGCAGAAAAGCATTGTTTACATTTCTCAAAGTAAGTATCCAAAAAGTATTTTTGTAGTTAGGGATGCACTGATACCACTTTTTTCAGACCAAGTAGGCTACAAGTACAAGTACAAGTGCAAGTAATTACATTCAGGTACTTGCAGATACCGAGTACAGATATGAGTAGGCCTACTTAATAATACCATTACCGTTCTAAAAATGTATTTGAAAACATGCATTGTTTGCACTTTAATGCATAATGACTTTCCGAGGTGTCATAAGCACCATAAGTTCCATCGGTGGGTTGTTTACATGGGGAAGGCAAAATGTTGCCACGGGTGACTTAAGGGAAGCATGAGGATTTAACAGTGTTGTTGTTTCCCCATCATCTCCGACTCTGGCAGTGGTCATAGTGTCTGGAAGAATGAATCTGTAGGCTACCGGGTAAGCTACGCTGTGTCATAGCTATAGACTGTTGCACGTCCCCTTTCAGTGAAATACAGCCACTCTTTAGACCGTTTGGCTTTAAGATTATTTTAACCGTGTTTAAGCAAGCGATTAGCCAACGGTAGGTTACTGTTACCTGGTGCCAAGTAGTGCTAACTAGCGTCACAAGTGGTATCAGGTCTGGTCGAAGTAGTTTTATGAGTAGGCAATGACTAGCCTACATTAGCAGTGAGCACAGTATCGGACCCAAAACCCGATACTGGTATCGGTATCTGTGTGTCCCAATTTGTAGTAGGCCTATCTGTTCCAAAACGTATTAGCACAGGTATCAAAATCTACAATCTACAAATCTTCTAGCATTTTTGAGAAATGAGACCCTAATGACAGATAAATACAAAAATTGGGGAAAACAGAGAAAAAGAAAAGAGAGAGTCTGTTAATTTATGAGATCTGGCTGGGAAATATTTGAAGCCTCTGCAGCAGCCAAGCCCAACTTAAACCCCATCTCTATCAAAAGTTCCCCTGCATCGGACCCCAGCTGAGCAAAGTTTCTCTGGGTCCAGGTCTTAAATCTCTTCCCCTGTGCTGACGTCCAGGTGGAATGATTTATGACAGTGAGCTGCTACTCAGCAAAGTGTTTTCCAGCCCACTGAAAAAAAAGCCAATGTCATGCTGATAATTAGTGGTGTAGTGACTGATGCCTGCACTGATTCGCATAACTGCAGTCAGAGGGCACTCTGAGCGAAAGCTGAATGGATCTATTGATATATCCAAAATGACTGTTAACGGTGAATAAGGCAGACCTACATAGAATCAGGATGAGAGCAAACATGTAGACATACCTTTTCAATACCCACAAAGAAGTGCTAAGGTGGAAAATAACGACTCTGACGATACTTGAAATTGTGACAGTGAAAATAATGCCTCAGACCCTCTCAATAGTGTGCAACAGTGTACCGGTTGTATGTATGATAGAAACATTAAAACCCACAAAAATACCTCAAGAGTGCAGTATGCTGACATTAAGTGAAGTACCAGGAATTGTTAAGGGACGTTTGAGTCACAACACAGGAACACAGGCTACATGAAGAATGTGTTACATGCTCACGTCAAAGATTGCCAAAAGATAGGTAAGAAGATCAGTAGCACTCTCACGCCTCTGCACTGTATGTATGGAGATGAAGCCTGAAGGCTATTAGCTTAGCTTACTCTGCCTGGCAGCTGTTTTCCATTAGTTAGAGCATGTAACTCCACTGAAAATCGGTGTAAAATTGCGTTTACGCTACAAAAGATGTGTGGTGGTGAACGTCTCGGCAAGAGGTACGAGTCATCGGATCACAATGCATCTTGGTGGTCATTGACACTTGTATTTAGGGCTATTCACTTGTGATCCGATCGCCCAAGACACATTTTATAACCAGGTGTAAACATTGTCAAATGTTATAGGACTTCCATGCATGCAGTATAATCCACATTGATACTCACAGTGATAGCACATAAGGAAGTCATGTATTTAGCTGCTGATGTTGTGGAGAAATAAATTTGTGTTGCTATGAGTGAAGGGAAAAAAAGGATGCAATTTAGAAGGACACAAAGTGTACAGGTCATAAAAAATAGAAAGAGTCTTTAACCAAGTGGCATCAAATAGGAAAATGAGGGCTTCAAACTGGTGGCCTAAAATAACTAATATTAAAATAATTTAGTTTAATTATCCGTACTAATCAGTAGATGTAGCAACAGGACACAGACCCTCTTTGCTCTCCCATTTTGTGTTGACATTGTAAATATTAGAAATTTAAGTGGCTGTACTTAACTGCTGTCTAATTTCCTCCTGCAATTAGGCTACCTTGGACGGTCACTGCCGTGGAACAAAGCCAGAGCAGTCTAGCCAGTCATGCGTTAAATGCAGTGTTCTCAATTTTAGGATAAAGTACAGTAGGATAATGAAAATCCTTTATTGACCTTTAAGTAGTACAGGGCACTTTGTATTCTGCAAGATGACAGATGTATCATTGTAAAAGTCTAATAGTCTGTATGTGATTTCCATCGCTATGTGGCACTACTTTCTACCTTCCTGTTCTCTCCCTCGACACACTTTCCACATGGTGAGATTTCACACTGGATTTCCTTACCGGTGTGTTAAAATGTACTTCAACTCAGTCTGTAAACAGCCTTGTCTTATCTGAGGGGAAACAGAGAAAGTCACAGTTGATGTATAAACAATCACTTGTTAGAATGGTGCTTGTAGTGCATGAGTATTTGGCAAAAGAAAGTGCGTGTGTAAATGGGTGTGGTGGGGGGTTAGTTGGTGTGAGGAGGGATATAGGCTGAAACAGTATGAAGGGAGTGTCAGTCCTCTGATGTCACGGGGGGATCATTTTAAACGGACCCACCTACTGGGACCTTGGCGGTTGATGGCTTCCGTAGCTCGGCTGGGCTGACAGAGGCACGCTTTGTGTTAGCCAGTCATAAACTACAGCAGAGCCCTGAGTCACTACAATGCTTCTGTTCACCGCTGTGTTTGTCTTACTATGTTGTTAGGTGAGTGAGATCATCAGTCCAAAGTCATTATGACCAACAAGTCTGTTAGTTGAGGGTGATGAGCCAACAAACTGTGAATTCGTCACACGCCTTATTCGGCTGGAATATTGGGTTTGAGGAAAGATGTTTACCTTGTAGCTGAAGCCCGACCTGAAAATTTGAGAATGTCCCATTGTGAAGTTTTGAAGTAGCACACTATTTCTTTGTTCGCTGTTGACTTGAAATACAGTATATATAGCAAAGTTAACATGAAACTGAAATGCAGCCAACATTTGAAATGTTTTCACTGGCAGCTGTGCAGGAGAGTGTACAGACCGCAGAGAGGAGTTCATGGCAAGTTTCTGAATTATTCCACAGTGATTTCCAATGATATGATTGGATGCTGTGTGGTCTTTAACTACTCCTCCATAAACTTCCACATCTCTGATTTCCTGTTCTCAATCTCATCTCGATCCAGTGATAAAGGAAGAAAATGGCAGCACATATAAAGTCAGTCATCCTCAACAAAACAAGTTTGCTATAGAGGAACAAGGCCCTTTCCTTTTTTTCTGTGTCCCTCTAAAGAAAGTGGGCTTTCGCTATTCATTTTGTATAGAAACCTGGCCTTTCAGAGCCCCTCTCGCATTAACAGCACAAACCCAGACAACACTGAGTCTTTCACATCCTTTCCATGCTTTCCCTCCCTTTTTTCACAGGTCCATTTTCCTAAACTGAAATTACATTACACTGCCATTCTCCTTTCACAAGGAAAGGTCATAATTTTTCGTTGCTGCTGCCACCCCTTGTCTGTTGTGTAAGTGCGATTTTTACAGAGAGGGAGCCTGAAAAGTTAATTATTGCCCTAGAGGAGGCCACCCGCTGAGGCTCCACAATCCTGTTTTTTTTAATGTATTGTACCTCTTCACTCTGGCTAGCGCTGGAGTGTCTCAGAGGGATGCAGAGGTAGGTGGGGATTTGAAAGAGGACCAAAATAATGTTGTGTTTGCTTTCACACTGACATAGTCTGGCCTGAGAAATGGCTTTGTAAAGCTTGTAAAAGTGTGTCCCTGGGGACTTCTGAAAAGTCAGCGGGGAAGGGGGGGTCCTTATAAAGCAGCGCTGTCAAGGTATGCAGAGTTGTGGCTCTGCTCTCGCTGTTTAACAGTGCTGGAGTTAGCAGTATGTTTTATACAGACTGCTGTATTCAGAGTCAGATCTGTAAACATGTTGCAGCTAGTGTGCTGTGATCATTGTGGGAATATTGATATTGTTTTGTTGGCTTTCTAGTTATTCATTTCATTTCAGTTCATCGCATTGTTGGTAGCTAAAGTTAATTGGTAGCCACTTTGGCATTTTTCAACGTGCTTAGTCGGGACTCTTGGCGTCACTTTTTGACACTCTGGGTTGGGACCGATTTGGCGTCAATTTCAATGTGCAGGGTAAAACCACTTAGGGTTAGGGAAAGATCGTGGGTGGGGTTAAAAAATGTACATTTAAGTGACAAGTGGGACAAGAACGGGACTCAAACCCCGTCGCTCTTAACACAACGTCATCTTACAGTGCAGCGGTGGAGCTGCTGCTCTGCCCCGTGCGTTACATAAAGATGCTTAAGGGTGATTTTTGCGTCAGTATCTGACGCTGAGAGCCACTGACCAAGCGTCAGTATTTGGCGAGTTGGGAATGAGAACGGGTTGACTGTCCACAGGAATGCTCTGACAACTCTGTTACCTAAATAGATATACTATTCATTTTTTTTGCTAATTATGTCATTGCAACATGGATTATGTACAGTGGCAGTATTTTTTCAGGTTTTTTCAAAGCATGCAAGTCAGAGGGAGGTGGTCGGGATGGTGGGAGAAAAAACACCGGGTGTCTTGATTCCCAGGTATTGTTCGATTTAGGCTACAAAAGTGCTTTGGTTAAATTTGAGGAAAAATCGTGTTCTTTGGTCAAATGGTAATATAGTACAACACGTTCATAATTCAAGTCACTAACAACTTAAAAGTGACCATATTATGAAAAAAAAAATCACTTTTTCTGGGATTTGCGGTGTTATTTTGTGTCTCTGGTGCTTCCACACGCATACAAACTTGGAAAAAAAAACAAACATCCATACTGTTTTGAGTGAGATACAGGTTTCTGAATGTATCCTGCCTCCAGTCTCCGGGTGAGTTGGTCAAAATCAGCAGGGCCATCTACATCATCGGCCGAAACATTTGGTGTGTGCTAACCACTTTAGCTAATACCACATCACCTAGCTGTTTCTCCAACTTCGTCTATGGTCAGTACAAGGCAGGATTAGCCGGGAGACTTCTTCTAAACGAGGGCGCACTTCCAATTTTGAGTGGAATACCTGCAGACGAGGGACATGTAAGTAGTGATATAGTGTTGTAGCAGTGTTTTGCCATTGAGAATGAGGTGGCTAACCGCTAGCAGCGCTAGCTTCTAGCTAGTAGTCCTTACCTAGCTACTGTGCATGTGTGACTCCCAACAAAGATGGGATAGAATTGTAATGCTTCACTCTGTAGCTAAAACAGAGAGCTCAACACACAGAGTGAAAACAGGAGCTGCAGCAATGTGCAGTACAACACAAATATTATGTATTTTGAGAATTAAACCATGTAAACCTATTCTGGTACAACCTCTTATATACAGTTATGAACCTGAAGATGAGCATAATATGGGCGCTTTAGCAAGACCTCAATCTTTGCTTAAGATAACCAGGTGATTTGTGTGGCTAAACATAATCATACTGTAAAAGACAATTTATCACATTCCATTGCTTCAAGATTTTCCCAAGTCTGCTCAAAAGCAGCACATTCTGAGAAGTTTGAGAAGTTGAAACTAGCAAATATTTGGCACTTTTGTTTGATATGTGACAGTGAATCAATTATCAAAATTGTTGATCAATTGTCTTAATTGACCCAGCACCTAGTAGGTGTCTGATATATAACTATTCATAATCCATGTTCTGATAGTCCACTGGGTTGCTATCTGCAAACATAACTGGAAAACTAATGTTTATCGCAAGCACAAGTGCTGTTGACCCTTGTGAGTGATGTAATTGCTTATCATGGTTATGGCCGTGTTGCCATATGGAGATAAATGTCTTTACTCCCTTAAAAGCTGTCCATTTCTATTTATGGTTAACAGCACCCTATCCTTCGCATAATTATATCCAAGAGCCAATATGTACTGTTGTAACAGACTCAGCCCAGCAAAGGAAACAAATGACCAACATAGCCACTATTTATAGTAAAGTTAACCGTGGTTTAACCATAACTTACGCAAGTAGGTGGTTTGTTTGGATTCCAGGCAGTGTTACCATGGCAACATTGGAATAGAGGAACAACTTTACTTCTGCATAACATTTTAAACATGTAAATCATATTTTAAAGAAATGTGCCTACTCATAATGATAAATCAAACCATTAGACATAGTATTGTGCTTGTGATTTGTATTATTTTCTTTGGTGACAATACAAGCAACAAGAAAGCATCCCAAAGTCCCAAATCATGTCTGTGCATCTTCACACTCATTTAAAATTACTCTGACTCATCGGCACAGTCAAGTCACAGGACACAAAGTCGTCTGAATGTCTCCAATCTTCCTGCACTTGTGGTCAGCGTGTCTCCCTTCCCTATAGCTTTTCCGGACATGTGTTTCTAGATTGAGACCAAAAGAGGATGGAGAAGAGTAGGAGGAGGAGGAAAGGGAAAGAAAGACAACAGGGTAATTCATTCAGTCACTGGTGAAAGAGAGGAAGACTTCCTCAGAGCATTATAAATACAAGCGCAGTCAGTCATCAAATTATAGCCATCTGCATTGGCCTGAAACCAGGATTCTGCTTGACACACAATAAAGTAGTGTGATGTGCGGTGTGGTAGCTAAATGGGATCAGAGGCTGTCCTCTTTGGTGGTTAAACCTCCACACACAGACTGACACCAAGTGTGGCAGCAGCGTCACAGCTCCAGCTCACACTCAGGGATGATCCCTTACAGATAATGATGTCAGCAAAATCACCTCAGCTAGTTCCTATCTACACCCAGCCCCAAGTCCCTGGAAGATGGACAATATAGCTGAGTGTTATGTTGTGAGTCTTGTGATGCTCATTCTCAAAAGCACTTCATGTTTACGTTTTTTTTTTTTTTTTTTTCTTTCATCCTGTAGGTGTGAGTAATCTTTTGCATACCTGTTAGACAGTGTGAACACAGCAAAGGTTTAAGCAAGAGTGCAGAGACAAAGGAAGTGTCACAGAGCAGGACATTTATACAGATAGACTCTTTAAAATGTACTTTACCTCCACAAAGCCTATTCTGTACAGAGCTTTACAGAGCTTAGCTGGGGAACTAATGAATTCCAGGTCCAGGTACACTGCAGAGAGTAAAGCTATTGTGTGTATCATTAGAAAATGTGCTCCTTTTCCTGAAGGCAACAGCAGCAAGCTGAATTTGAACCAGAAAATCCCCAGGCAGAATTGTCTTGGCATCGCTTTCTCCTTCAGCTTTTTATCCCCATGCTCAGTGAACAAGCCAGCAAAAGCTCGGATTTAAGAACCATGGAGCGCATTGCGATTTTCTTTGTTAATGCAATTGCCTGTAAGAAAAGATTCTGTTCCCCCATTTTTCAGTTTCAGCCTGAAGGCTTCTGTGCAATTAGCCCTAGTGTTTCATTTGGAATACCTTAGCCTTACCAGAAACTCTCTGAACTGTACCATAATAGCCTCTGGCACAGTCAATAACAGCTAACGACAATATCCTCCGAAAAGGGACATTTTTAAAATGGATAATGTGTAACTTTGATAATTTCATGTGATTCAGTAATACAACTGGTATTTGCATGTTCAGCTCCATTCTCATTTTGCATTGCCTGGAAGGATCTCATTGCTTTAGTTTTGATATTTTCTGTGACATTTATTTTTCAGAGCCACCAACATGGTATTTCTTAGGCTGCAGGAGACTGGTGCTGTGCTGCAGTGTATAATTGAATGTCTCTGTGTATTTGGCCCTGTGCAGACCGTTCATCACTGACTTTGTTCATGACAGAGCAGCCTTGGAACCAAAAGCAAACGCCTCGTGGTGAAATCACAAAAGCATGGGCACCATGATAAAAGCTTTGCTTTTGTCCTTGCTGAAATCAAAATGATTGTCTTTGTTCACATTTCCCTGTGTTTGTTGCAGATCTGGGATGGAGGGGTTCATTTACAGGATGAGAAACCAAAGGACAAATGTAGCCGTCAGTGTTTTGAAGTTGGCAGCGTGGCATTAATGTAGATGCAACACAGACAAAAGCTGCCTTTTAAAGGCACACATACACACAGACGACCACCTCCTAACAAAGTCTTGAGAAAATACTTTTTCCATTTATAGCTATCAATTGGAATGTCTTATTTTCCCTGACTTAGTCGTGTCTGAGAAGTTATTCTGTGAGATGTTTTGCCTCGTGGCATTAAACCCACCGTCCAGCTAGGCTACTGGATGCTACTGTTGTTAAGGAGGGAATAGTTTGGCCCTCATGATCTAATAGGAATGTTCTAACTTTGACACAGCAATATCTCTCTCTGCTTCACTATTCTAAATATTCCAAAGCATTAGCATTGTGTAATGAGAAGACTGCATTCTTCGGTGTGTTCCAATGAGTTTCTGTGTCTTGTCCATTGTGAGGGCGAGTGAGTGTCTAATGGAAAGCCCCCTTTCCATGTCTCATGGCTAAGGCCATGGAAATCCCATGCTGAGGAAACAGGGTTTTTGGAGGTGGTCCAGTTTAATTTCAGAGCACTGGGAAATAATTGACTGCCTCAGTAGTTTACATTTTGTCGAGGGCCTCGCAGAGCACATTCTGAGGCATGTGGCTGAATTTGCATATCATTGGAAACGAGACCGCTCAAGCCTGGGAAATCCTGCACCCCAAGATTCTATATGCCCGGAAAACCTCCGCAGGGGTAATGACTGAAGTCTCAGCGAGAGAATCCCTTTGAGGCAAGAGGAGCTCCTCTTCAGCCAGGAGCAGCTGGAGGACACCTGATAATAGAAATCAGTCCTGAGCAAGTTGCACTGTAATGTGAGACTGATGAGAAAAATGCTCATATATAGTAATTAGTTTCTCAATCTTCCAAATTAGAATTCACAGAGTTGCCATCTACCAGTTGTAGGATGAGTTTATAGCTTCATATGCAGGTGCCTCTTTGTGTTCTTCCTTTGTAGTGACACATGTTATGTTGTCACGGTGTAGAGAATGCAACTTGTGAGATCAGGCTATTTTATGTCAAAAGGGAATATGGAAAAAGTGGCATTATGTCTTCAGAAGTGCACAGTCAAAAAAAAAGGAATATACATAATATACAAATATACGTGTATATAATATATAATATATATGTGTGTAGGGTGACATATAGTGAAAATCACTGATTGTTGCAGCATGTCTGAGTTCTAAGCTGACATTATGCCTCTTTCTCATCTTTAAATGCAATGTCTTATTTTCACTCTTCACAGAATCCTACTTTGGGGACAGCTACTGCAATTTACAAGCCTTCCAAGATATCTCCTCCTTTCACCTGTCACTGCAGATCAAGACAAATCGGCGAAGTGGGCTGCTGTTTTTGGCTGCAGGAATAGAGGACTACCTGTTCCTTGAGCTCCAAAATGGGAAAATACAGGTAAATGGTTAACAAACTGTGAAGAAGGCTGAAATATTGCACCCTTTGAGTTTAGTAGCTCACATGGTGCAGCCAAGGCTTGCTATGCTAACATTATCAATTTTGTCGTTCTTTAAAGTTACTGGAATGAAAATAAAATAGAAGATAAATATTATCACTAAATGTGCTCAATAGAGGACGCAAGACAATCATGGCTGTACTTGGGGCTAAAACAACTCAATCCAAAACCTGCATATCTTTCAAAGAATGGCCTAAAATACACAAAGAGATTCAGTGTTGATTTTAGGGGGGGAAAAAAGTGAGTCGTGTTTAGGGTTGGGTATCGTTTGGGTTTTTAAACTAAAATCTTTTAAAAAGTTTAGTGCCTAAACGGTGCCTGAACAGACACCTTTAAAAAAAAAACACACACAAAATGACAGTCAGCAACATTAAAGAATGGCGTTTTTATGGTTAAGGCCATATGGTCAAATTTAAATAATTTATTTAAAATGTGATAATAACATTTGTTTAAAAATAATGTTGTTTGAGAGACATTCCGCTCCAAGACATGTATATGACACATTCCATAGATGCCTATATCTGAAAACAATCTGAACAGATTTAATTGTTCTGTTGCCTCCTCTAGTTGTACTACTGAAATGAGGAACTGTGACATTTTACATCTATAATTAAGTGTTTGACAAAAGCATTGAATAACATCAGGTGTGCGATGAAAGAGATTAATTTCCCCAGAAAGCACAACATGTCTGCATCTTCAATAAGGTGAAGTCTCAGGGTATGTGTAATAAAAGGAATAATTACCTTTAGTCTTCATTCTGTTCCTCAAAATGATATGAGATGCACTGAGCAAATACATTTAATGCCTTGTAAAAACTGAAATAGCCTTATCGGTTGTGCATGTGTAGGAATCATGTCTTTTAACTTTATTGAAACAAAATGCAGATCACTGATGTTACCAGTGAAACTGCTTAAAACTAAAAAATGTAAATACAGCTTAGTCAACACTTTGAGTATACCTGAGGAATTCCCTGGGGTTGTAGATACACTGCCTAGATCATAAATGGAAATATTACAATAACATTAAGCCTAAACTCAAGTGTTTTATGTGTCAGCAAAATAGCCCACATAAATGTTAAGTGAGAGGATCCAGAAATGAGCATTGATAAGGATATTTGGGTTGTTATTTGTTTATTCAAGAGAGAGTTTCTTCATAAATATTGACAGGATTGAACAAAGTTGTTGTAACCCGTGTTTATTCATTTTATGAAAAGCATTCTCCTAAAACATTAGTCCTGAATCCCATCCATGTGCTGCCCGTTTGTTATATAATGACTCTACCAATGGAATACACAATAATGATTACAACCATATGACACAATAATACTACACAACTACAATACATACAATGTTTTTGTTTTCCCTTAGGCACGGATGAAAATGGGTGCTGGCGAGGTGACACTGTCCTCATCCCAAGGAGTACAGCTGAACAACCTTCTGGACCACAAAATCTCACTCACACTGCAAGATGGCAAACTCACAATGACAATTGATGAGCTATTCCCGACATATTTTCCTGTGGATGACGATGGCGAACTGCTCAATATTGACCGGGGCATTTGGCTTGGAGGAACAGGAGACCTGGATGTTGCCTACCTCAGCAATGCCATTCCCCCTTTCCGCGGCTGCATGACTCAGCTCAAATTTGAGTCCCACCAGTTTGATATTCTCAGCAAAGCGTTCAAACAATGCCACGACACGAAGGAATCCTGCAGCAGTGAGTTTGAGGCTGGTGATGGGGAGGCAACTAGTTTCAGCACTCCTGATTCCTTTGTGTCCTTCCCCACTTGGAGCGGGGCAAGTGGTGCGCCAAGGGTCTTAGAAGTCCTAATGAAAACCACCATTGAGGATGCGTTACTTGTTTTCCACCCTGGCCGAGATTCAGACTTTATTGCTATTGGTGTTGTGAATGGCTTTCTCAAAGGTATGCTGGATACCGGCAGTGGCTTGAAGAAACTGGAGAATACCCATGTGCAGCTGGATGATGATCAGTGGCATAGAGTTAAGGTTCACATCAGTTCAGATTATTTTGTCATTAATGTAGATAGCCAGTCTTCCTCCCTCCCTCTTGACTCGTCACAAAAATTGGACTTGGTGGGAAACTTGTATTTAGGAGGTATCCAGGGGAAAATGAAGGATGTCTTTCGTGAGAGTGGGTCCTTAATTCACGTAGAGGAGGATATGACAGCCGAATCCTTCATCGGGTGTTTATGCGAAATCAAAGTAAATCAAAAGGATAGAAGCCTTCAGGATGCTTTGGTGACCAAAGATGTTCATGTTAAATGTGAAGGAGAGGATTATGACTACTCAACGGACGATTACACAACTACAACATCTCCACCTGTTACAATCCGATACTTTGAAATCGACATCAACAATCAGCATTGCTACCCTACAGATGACATTCCAGAGATGTTCAAAAATGTGACAAAACTTCTTGATGTCACCCCATTGCTTGTGCCCGAAGGTGGGGAAGCTTCTCTTGATATCAACAACCTAAGTCCTACATTCGACCTTAGTGCTGCAGGAATGCGTCAGTCTCAGATAATCTTTACTCTTCAGATTAATCCCTGGTATGGCTTGATTGATATGAACACTTACACAAAACGCACACGAAAGTTCACTCTTCTCGATGTTGTCAATAAGAAAATTAAATATATGCATGATGGAAATGAAAGGCATGCAGATCAAATCCAGCTGCAGGTGGTTGCTCAAAGTGACGACTACCTTCCAGAATGTTTAAAAACTCCTCAGGATTATGTTCTCCCAGTTGAAGTTCTGCCCGTCAATGATATACCACAACTTGGCGGAGGAGAAATCACCATTACAGAAAACGGCAGAACTCGTTTGAGTCCCAGCTTAATCAAAATCATGGATTCTGACACACGCTGTGATGAATTAGTAGTAACTGTAACCTCAGAGCCTTCCATGGGAGTTGGTTACTTAGAAAATGGTCAGCAGCCAGGAAGAAGCATCTCAGAGTTCACTTGCAGGGAATTGAAAGATGGAAATATATATTTCATACACAGAGGGGGTAGTGCTGCTGAAATTACCTTGGAGGTCTCTGATGGACAGTCAGTAAGCCATTCAACTACATTTAAGTTATCTGTGACCCAGCCACATATGACTATTGTCACCAACACCGGCCTTCTCTTGTCTCAAGGAAGCAACGCATCCATAGGTGTTCAAAATCTAGCTGTCATCGCTCATCCTCGTAATGGAGATATTATGTATAATGTCACACAACCTTTGATGTTTGGAGAACTCCAGATAATGACTAGTGATAGAATGTACAAGCAGGTTACAACATTCCATCAATCTGATCTGGATCAAGAACGCCTTAGATACGTCAGCACAGACTCGAGCGACCAGGAAGATATTGTGAGCGAGCGTATTCAGTTCAACATCCACCTGGGACAGTTCTCCATCTGGAACAACACCTTCTTGGTCAAGATCATCCCTTCCCAAGTGAAAGTTTCTAACCTGGTCCCACTGGAGATGGAGGCCGGTGAAGAGCAAACAATCGGACTCACAGAGCTTCAAGCCCAAGTTAAAGGGAAAAACCCAGATCCACAAACTGTAAAGTTCATCATTGTCAAGCCTCCAACACTCGGTAGTCTACAGTTGTCAGACAGGCAGTTGGCTGAGAGTGACATCTTCACACAAAAGGACATTTTGAACAGTGCTGTTAGCTACAGTGCTTTGCGTGTGCAAAGAGCTGGGTATAGTATAGACCAGTTCCAGTTCAGAGTTTTTGCTGATGATCAGTATTCCCCTCTATACACCTTTCCGATAACCATCCGCGATAATGCAGATGCTCCTTTTTTGACCAATGAGAGGCTGGTTGTCTTGCAGGGTGGTGAGCATACTCTGAACAAAAACAATCTTTGGATGCATTCTCCAGGTTCCACAGATTTTGTGTACCGGGTCACACAGGGGCCAAAGTATGGGCGACTGATTAGGGACTCTCCACCCGGGCAGCCTAGATTTGAGGGGGCAATAAGAGTATTTAGCAATGAAGACCTCCAGTTTGGAAGGCTTATTTACAAGCACGATGGCTCCAAGACAAGCAGTGATGAGTTCCATTTTTCAGCATTTGATCAAGCAGCGGAAAGTTCAGACAATGAGGAAACAATGAACGGTGTTTTCAGAATATCTATCCATTCCAAGAACGAGCATGCTCCTGTGAGGGTTGAGGACAAAGTCTTCAATATAGTCCGCCATGGTCAGCGTCTGCTTACAACAGATGTCATCCAGTTTAAGGATGACGACTCAGGTTTCAATGACACCCAAATTGTCTACGCTCGTGAGGGAATCCTCTCAGGCAACATTGTCTCAACAACTAATCCCTCTCAGCCCCTTTTCCGTTTCACACAAGCCGACCTACGAGATAAGAACATCCTCTTCATTCACCACGGAGCAGACCGGGAACGCTTCTCACTGCAGGTGTCAGATGGCTTCCACAAGACCACCGCGCTGCTTGATATCCAGGCAGGCGAGCCCTACCTGCGAATAGTAAACAACACAATCATTGTCATCGACCATGGAAGCACCAAGACCCTTAACACCACTCTATTGAGCGCTGACACCAACATGGACATCAGAGATGACAGTGAGATCAAGTTCCAGGTCATATCGCCACCCGGCGACGGCAGGATTATTGTGAGTGGGATTGAGGCTTCAGAGTTCACCCAGGAGGACCTGAAAAAAGGCGTTGTCTCATATGAGCATAATTATGAGAGTATGAGGTCCAAGGACTCCTTCAGCTTCTCTGTCCAAGCAAGAGGACATTCTGAAGAGAGCACATTCAGAATTAAAATATTCAAGCAAGGTTACTTCTCTGAGCCTGAGGTGTTAACCAATGAGGTCATCATTTCCTATGAGGGAGAGCACACCGTAATCACCCAGGATAGTCTCAAGGTAATGCTTACTGACTCGAAATTTTATATTTTTGTATGTGCTCAAGAGCTACAGTTCACAAATCTATCATTCATTTGGTTTGCTGACACCTAATCTTTAAAGGCCACATTTGTTTTTATTTATCAAGTAATTATGTGACAGAACATTGTCTTTGTCTTTTTCAAGTTCATTTTCTCTTTGTGAAATAGATAGTTCACATGACTCATTAAAGCATACTGTATTTTTTATACCCTCTCTCTAATCTACATTATAGCCACATGAAAGCAGGGCTAAATATGACTGTGCAGTTGCTGCTTTTAATCTAGTTTATGTACTAAATTACAGTCTATTAAGTGTGGAAAACAGAGCACTAAGTATCCCCAGAGGAGCTTCCTGAAGCCTACTGTAATTTATAAGATGAGCCTGCCTGCACTTCATCTTAAAGGCAATTAATGAGGTTAAAATTTTCGGCCATTCATAACATGGCATAACATAGATATATATATATATATATAGATAGATAGATAGATAGATAGATAGATAGATAGATAGATAGATATATATATATATATATATATATATATATATATATATATATATATATATATATCTTGACTTTTAAAATAATGACATTTCTGAAAGTAAAATGTTCTTTTATTTAAACTTTAATTTCACCACACATTTTAAATCTGCGGTCTTGACTAGAGAAGAACCCAGACACCCAGTACGCATACTACTTAAATATGTATTGAATATAGCCTTGACAGCATGGCTTTTACATCAGGTAAAATATTGACTTGGCTTGTGGGAGCTTTTTTCAATGTGTGTCCTTACTAAGAAATGGAAAGATCTTCAGAAATATTGTGAAATGCAAGATTGACTGCTAAACAACCCATGGCTTCAGGCTCCAATGAGTTTATTAAAGCTTCTCAGTAGGGAAACCATAAATCTGCCTGTGTGTAAATCTACAGCATGACTTTAAACGTTACCAAATGTCATGGATGTCTTTTTTTAAGTTTCTGTTTACCATACAGTCACAGTTATCCAATTAAATACTCCTATGCATGTATATTAGGTATAGGCAGTGCTCTATTTTGGTGGTTAATATACAACAGATGAATATAGTATGCTGACGATCACATTACTAATACTACAATACTATTCCTGTACTAAAAGGAAATGAGAAAGGGCATCCAACTCCAGATGTTTAATATACTAACTTTGAAACACTACTGCCAATTTTAAATGAAAACTGTTTGTGTGTATTTGATTTGTTTTACCAACTGTCACTGAGGCAGTTGCACAGCCTTCTGCTATTTTTGTCAGCTATGAGTAGTTCCTCTATTTCCATTGTGCATGCAGCATGCACTGGGGGACAACAGTGTCTGTCATCAACTAAAAGTCAAGCACTTTTAGTATATATATATATATTATTTATTAGCCAGAAAGCTGAGTAATGTACGTATGTATGTATGATCATTATACAAAAAAAGGATGAAATATTAAGATGTTAATGTACCTTTGTTTTTTAGGTGGATCAAGCTGATATTCTTCCTACAGAAATGGTGTTCACCATTAAAAACCCTCCTCGTCTCGGCCATGTGGTCAAGCTGACAAACAGCTCGGACAGCACAGCCTCGCCTGTCCTCGACTACATTCACTCCTTCACTCAAGAGGACATTGATCAGGGACACATTCTCTATGTGTCTGCATCCATCCAGGTTTATTGTCATTCAATGTATTCCGTTGACGTTAATCATATGTGGCAGCTTGTTCTCTGTCATTTTCACACTGAGAGTAAAATCAGACAAAAGACAACCTCAGTCTCTGATGAGTCTAAGGTTCAAGGTCTCTTTTTAGTATATCAATAACTTATTTGAACATCCATCTCTTTCAGGGCAATGACGCCTTCACAGTTGATGTCAGTAATGGTTTTACGACAGTGGAGGACCTGCACATCTCTGTGAACATTGTGCCCCAGCTCATCCCCATCCAGACCTTCAACTTTACAGTGAAGGAAGGCCTCAGCAGAGCAATTAACGCAGAGATTCTTAACATCTCGCATCCCTTCTACAGCTTAGGAAACATCGACTTTGTTGTGGAAGAGGCACCACAGCATGGGGACATCCGTTACCTGGATGGAGACGAACTTACTTACTTTACATGGGAAGAGGTACGTAATGATATAATAAAAGAAATGTAGAAATTATCAATTACGTTACATATGCCAACAAAAAAGATCACCAAAGATCTCCCTTCCTCCTTACTGAAATAATAGTTCTTTTTTTTCTCTTGTATATCACCATTGGTTTTAAAGTGCTCATATTATGCTCATTTTCAGGTTCATAATTGTATTTAGAGGTTATATCAGAATAAGTTTACATGGTTTAATTTTCAAAAATTACCATATTTTGTTGTACTGCATATTGCTGCAGCGCCTATTTTCACCCTGTGTGTTGAGCTCTCTGTTTTAGCTACAGAGTGAGGCATCTCACTTCTGTTCCATCTTTGTTGGGAGTCGCACATGCACAGTAGCTAGGTCAGCATTACCAGCCAGTCAGAAGCAGAGTATGAGGGCGTGCTACGCTAGCAGCTAGGCGAGCATTATAACGTGTGTTACAAAGTGACGCACGTTCGTCTCTGAAGTAAGCGTATGAGCACTTTAACCTTTGTATGATCCCTCACTAAGTATCAAAGACTTGTTAATCAACAATCAAGTAAAGTGTCTTTGTTTGCCAATATGGTGACATGCTATACTACTGTTATATAATGAGGAAGGTCATTGGGTATTTGCCTTTGCCAATGATCCAGCTCCTCTTCTCTTTTTGCGTTATTTTAAAATATGATATTTTCTGTGTATGCACGTACCAATCTCTATAACTGCATTCAATTAGCATATTTTGCCACTTTGAACTACCTGCATCATCACAAAATACTACAGGAGTACCTGCAAAAATATGATAATCTTAAATCATAAAAAAATACCTAACATTTGTTTTTGCGCTGGTTATTGGCAGGAAAATGCCTTGGGGGGAAAGAAAAGTTAGGCTTTTTATGTACCAAATGTTTAGCAAATGTGTATCACATGTATTGCCAACATACCCGAAACATTGGGTCCTTTAATTAACATTTTTAGGATTAAGTTGATTTGATTAATCATTTCTTTAAAGCGCCTAGATTTTCTGTGGAGAGAGATTCTTATACAGTGTTTTTGTCAGTCTGCGACCAAAACCTTCCCATAAGACCCCATAAAACCCAATAATCCATATTTGATCCTGTTTTAATAACTCCAGGGAGTATAACATCTTCCTCTCACAACTAGATCACTGTGGCTGTTCAGGAGGATTACCACTGCAGGCTTCACCATAAAGCTTTCCCCATTTACTTCTCAGTGCTGTTTTGGATGTGTTTTGTTGTACCAGATAGAGAGGAGAGGGAGAATCTAGGAGCTGTTGCAGCACAGTTACCTGGTCTCTCTCCGTATGGTTCAGAAGCCCCGGTGTTCGGAAAATATAAAAAATGCATGAGTAGTTACCGGTGAAAAAAACCTCATGCATTCTGTATTGACCACATAGCTTACTGGAGATGGTTAGACACATATGTTATAGCTCCAACATCGAGCCCGGGTCTGCCTCTACTCCTCTCTACTTTGCTGAAGCGTTGTGGAAAAACTGATGATGCCTTTGGACCGCCTGAAGCCAAAATAACTGGCCCTGTATATTCCTATAATAATGTGCACACAAGCTTCCCGCGCTTTGCTACTGCCAGACTCAGTCATACTGTCGCTCAAATATCCCAATGTGCAACTCGAATGGGTCTAGTGCATAGCAACGATGAACTGAGCCAAAATGAACATAGATATCATCATCTGCCAGGATGGAAATGTCACAGAAAAAAGCTTTTCTTTATACTGCTTTTTTTATGTGTGCTTTGTGTACACTTTTTTCTGTTTTAATTTACTGTTATACTCAGAAAATGAAACACAGTCAGTTCTCCCAAATGAGTACCACATTGAAGAATACATGTCCAAGCCTCAGTCGGCGCAGCATTTAAACCAGACCATAATTGTTTCAAAAGTAAAGTTGGATGTGTGTGTGCTTTTCTGTATTGTTGTTTTTTTTCCCTCTAAGTTCAATGCTGTTTCAAGCAGACATTTGACTAACTGTGTAATTATGCGATAAAGTCATCAGTTGGGGTAGTTCACTGAGGTCATGGTACAGTTTTTGCCAACTGCTTACACACAAAATCTTTTCATGTCACACAATTTTTGAAACCTCTCACTCAAAGTGCAAAACTACACAGCAAATCTTCAAAACCAGAAGCTATTTCTCAGCCTTTCACTAAGTTTTCAATTGCATAAAACACTTTTTTCAAAACATTAAACCCAATTCTCTACCTAAAACACAAAAATCTAACAGGAAGTGACTTGCTATCCATTTCTAAGCACAACCAATCAAAATGCTACACTTATTTACAAGGGCCCACACACACTCCTCACATTTGCAAAAACATTATGTCATAACTGAACACTAACCAATTACTATTTTAGTATAGGCCTATACATAGGTCAAAGGTCAGATTACCTGTTTTGGACAATGGATGCTAACAATAGACAGAGACCAAGAGGAGGAGAAGGAGGAAGAGGGAGAGAGAGGGGACAAAGAGGAGGAGGAGGAGGAGGAGAAGGAGGCAGAAGGAGACCCATCTCTGATGAGATCAGGGAGAGAAGCCCATCTTGAGTAGCTTTAAGGTGGCGTCCATACTGCATTCAACTATCTAATGACTATTTCAGCATTACAAATCAATCACACTTTGTATACAATGCATACAATCCATTCTCATTTCATGCTACTGTATACAACACTGAGCTACTCTTACTAATGTGATGTTTTGCCCAATAAATAGTTTCTGTTTTACTGTAACATTACATTGTTTTTTACAGGTGCACTTTTCCACCACTTTCAGCAGATTTACTTTCTCTCTAGAACATTGTAAATGTAGATATAAACCTATGAAAGACCAAAGAGCTTTAGATTTAGAACAACAGTGTGTACATGGTATATCCATATATTTACTATTATGAAAAAAGTGTTTGCCATTTGATGCAAATGCTTCATTTTGAGATGTGTTTATGGTATTTTGAATGCAGTGTTTCATTTTGAAGGAGATGTGAGGCATTTAGCATTTTGTGTGTGCAGTTTTAGGAATTGTGTGTAGAGTTTTGAAAAAAGGAGACATAGTTTTGAAAACTTGTGTAAGCAGTTGGAAAAAACTGTAAGTGTACAGTTACATCTAGGGTAAAACTGAGATTGCTCGAGAGTGTCTACATGAAAGCCAACCACAAAAATGTAAAGCTACTCTGTAATCAAAGTGCTGATATACTCTGGCTTTGAACAAAAAAGGCATGAACACATTTAGTAACCTATGCAATGTTGAGTGGGATCAACTTGAGGAAAGGTTGGAAATCTGAAACACTACTCTACCTTTTGCTTGAATCAGGTTAAGCTCCATCGGGTCTAAATTAGGTCTTCCATCTGTGGAATCCTATTACAGTCCACACGGGCATCTTTATTTTTCACATGTTTTTGGAACAAAGTGAGCAAGCTTACTGTATACAGTTTATATTTCTAACTTTCCAAAATACAGTAGGCGCACAGAACCTGAGATCTTACATCAATCAAAACTGAAAATAAAATAAATATTGACACCTGCATTCGTCTTTCTCTGAGTAAATCTGAAGGCCACATGTCCTAAAACCACCCAATGTTTATTGTCCCAGCTAGCAGACTGATTGTCTCGCTCACTTTCCCCGATCAGTAATGATGATGGCGGTTGTTATTCCAGAAGGATGCCCGTCATATGGGATCCATTTGGCACTTCCTGCTCTCTGAAGCAGGTCCTCCCTTCACAGCCGTTGACTGGCTTTCGTCAAGACAAAGTTCCAACTGTCCTCTTGCAGAGAAAGATCCTGAGTCTCTAGAAATTTGTCAGAAAGTATCTGAAGATGAAAAAAAGTTATGTAGGCAGATTATTTGATTCAAACTACAGGACTCTGAAACAAGAACACAGGATGCTGGGTGCTGAGATTCCTCTTCTGTATGCAGAAAGTCAACAGAGTTAGCTTGGCCCGGCGGCAGGTGCTGGTTTCCATCTAACTCATGACACTGGATGATGGATTCCTTTGTGCATCTGGTTTCCCTCAAGGTTTCGGACTACAAGGGAGATTCTCCTTGTTCATGTGCTGCTGCCAGACTTTCAGAGACCTGATTATTAGTCTTTATCGCAAAACTTTGAAAACCTATATTAGGTTTAGGACAACAAGGTTCCAGGCCTGGAATTTTATCATTTTAGGGACAAGGCCACTTGGCCTTTGTGGTCATGGTTTAAGTCGGTTTAAGTGTACAGAATGATTTTATTTTTAATACAAAGTATAACTATCAGTTGGGGGGAGTCAGGGGGAATCCTTATTGTGTTATTATTTTTCTAGGCTACACAGCATTCTGTATAAATGTCAATCTAAGGCAAAAATTGGATTTGATCATTCTTTTTATTTACATTTGAGCATGATCGCCCTATGTAAACTGCCGTGGAATTCCTGCCCTGGTGTATACTGTACAGAAATTAAGGTCTGTTAGAACAGAAACAATGTTCGTATCTCCTGACAACATAAAGCCTTAAAGGAATAGTTAAAAGGAACATATCTGTCTGTTAAATATGAGGCTAAAGTCTGGAAGCAGCTCGCCTGGCTCTGTCCACAGACATTTATTTATTTATTTATTTATTAGTGCACATTAATGAACAATCTAACATTACACCAACCAGCAGCTCTAAACACGTTTGTTCCTGTTTGTTTAATCCATACAAGAAACTGGGCAACAGAAGACCAGTCTTATCTCATGCTAAGCTAGGCTAACTGTCGCTTGGCTAACTTTCATCTAACTCCAGGCAATAAAACGAAAAAGCATAATTAGATACATGCTTACATTATTCATGATTATATTAGGTAATACCGTGGTGTTGAAAGATCAAGCAAGTAAAAAATCCGAGTGAACCAACTTTTGCTTTAAAGAATAATCCTCAAGTACTGTATATGGAGATAATATGGGAGAGAAATGGGTACTTTAGCGACTTACTGTTTTCCATAAAGTTGGTGGGCTCACAAGAGACAGATTTATAAAATATTGGTGGAAATTCAAGCAGCAGAAGCCAAGATATTCTGACTTTGGGTATGGGTCAAGGTCCAAACCCTAGATCCATAGCTTTCCCAGCAGCATCTTTGTGTTAGATACTCCCTGTCTAGTAAACGCCCATGTGACAAACTCCACTTTAACACAGACTTTCTGTTATACATTTGTAGTCTCCAAGCAAAAGCTGAGATAATAAGTTCTCCCAGAGACACAAAGGACAGAGTAGAGTAGTACCCCAAATGATTAGTAAACTGACTATTTTGAGTATATTTATTAGAGTTCAGGCGCAGGACAGCTATCTGAGAAGATCATATTTTGCTCCAAAATATTTAGAATTTACACTGGAAACAAGTCATGAATTTGAGTTTCTTCTAATTCTTGGTGGAGTTTGTCCAGGTTAACCCACATATGATGGTTTTGTGGTTTCTCAAAAACTGTTTTCTTTGGATATGGGCATTAAGAGACACAGTCACACTGTAAAATTGTATTCCACCTTTTAGGCCCACCCAGGCTCTGCCTATTTTATGATGTTTCCTACCATTCAGGTCTGATTCAAAATTGAGTGACAACAGGATCCTTTTTTGTTTTCTCCAGATAAAACTTGGACACATCTACTACATGCATGACAGCACCGAGAGCAAAGAGGACAGTTTTACACTCTCTGCCTCGGCTTATGAGATTGAGCGCCGGAGCCTCCCTGTCACCATTGCGGTGACTGTCATACCAGTCAACGATGAGCCGCCACAATTGACACGTAACACGGGACTGGAGGTAATGTTTTGCTCTTTGTGCATTTGCTCTTACTTTGAGTTTCCCTCCAACGGTAAACGTTGTTGCTGTAGGACAATCTTTCATATCTATTAAAAGTACACGTTTAGTTTGTTGAATACTTTTTTTCCTTTAGCACATTTCAACTGATGAGAATTCAAGCTGACCACAAGCTTCACATTGTGCGGAGAGGAAAGAGCAAACATTTTATTGGACCTTTTAAAACAAGGGAGTATATTATACGGAGAGACGAAACTGTGGAGGAAAAATAACTTCAATGTCAGTTAAAATGTTCACTTCATGTTACCTTTGTGTATATATTTGCTTTTCGCTCCTGCAATATGCTGAAAATAACAACTAGTCCAACTCCATATAATTGACAGGCTGTAGGTATTCCCACATGCTACAGACTTTGCATGATTGGTCTGATGCCCAAGCCACACGAAATATAAAAGAACGGCAGACAAATGGCTTTACAATAATAATGATGATTGAGATTCTGAGATGTTGAAAAGGGGTAATTTAATTTTTCTTAAACTACCTCGTAGTGCTGCTTGACTGCTTTATGTTTGCGTGTAACTGCTAATATAGAAGTCCCAAGAAATACAACACTCAAAAGGCCTTGTGTTGGAAGGATTATTTTCATTAGAGGTTCAAGCTGATATGAAAACTTTGTATTAAGAATGAATGGACTCGGATTGATATATACTGTATAGCTTCAGCTGGAGTTACAGTCCGCTGTCATGAATCCTGGATGAAGTGAGAATGAAATTCACTTACAGTTTTTACCAACTGCTTACACACAAAATCTTTTCATGTCACACAATTTTTGAAACCTCTCACTCAAAGTGCAAAACTACCCAGCAAATCTCCAAAACCATAAGCTATTTCTCAGCCTTTCACTCATCTTTCAATTGCATAAAACACTTTTTTCAAAACATTACACACAATTCTCTACCTAAGACACAAAAATCTAACAGGAAGTGACTTGCTATCCATTTCTAAACACAGCCAATCAAAATGCTATACTTATTTACCAGGGCACACACACATTCGCAAACACATTATGTCATAACTGAACACTAACCAATCATTGCTTTAGTATAGGCCTATACAAAGGTCCAAGGTCAGATTACCAGTTTTGAACAATGGATGCCAACAATAGACAGAGAGTAAGAGGAGTAGGAGGAAGAGACAGGGGATAACAACGAGGAGGAGGAGGAGGAGGAGGAGGAGGGAAGAAGAGTAAGAAGGAGAGCCATCTCTGATGAGATCAGGGAGAGAAGCCCATCTTGAGTAGCTTTATAGTGGCATCCATACGGAATGCAACTATCTAATGACTATTTCAGCATTACAAATCAATCAGACTTTGTTTTGCACAAAGTGCATACAATTCTGTCCCTCCCCCCCACACACACACACCCCCCGCCCGACACACAAGCAGGCACAAACACTCACAACACACAAACATACACACACACACACACACACACACACACACACACACACACACACACACATTCTTTATTCTAAAAATGATACCTTTGGTTTACATATGTTTATACTTTTGTGTTCTTGTTTCATGCTACTGTAAACAACACTGTGCTACTCTTACTAACGTGATGTTTTGCCCAATCAATATTTTCTGTTTTACTGTAACTTTACATTGCTTTTTACAGGTGCACTTTTCAACCACTTTCAGCAGATTACTTTCTCTCTAGAACATTGTAAATGTAGATTTAAGCCTATGAAAGACAAAAGAGCTTTAGATTTAGAACAACAGTGTGTACATGGTATATCCATATATTTACTATTATGAAAAAAGTGTTTGCCATTTGATGCAAATGCTTCATTTTGAGATGTGTTTATGGTATTTTGAATGCAGTGTTTCATTTTGAAGGAGATGTGAGGCATTTAGCATTTTGTGTGTACAATTTTAAGAATTGTGTGTAGAGTTTTGAAAAAAAGGAGACATAGTTTTGAAAACGTGTGTAAGCAGTTGGAAAAAACTGTAATGCTGCAAGTACAATAAATGCAGTGATTTTGTTCTTAGACAATGAAGGATACTGACCTCGAAGACGATGAGAATAGCAGTGGCCTCCACAGCATGGTTGTTTTTATAAAGAGCCATAAAATAGAAGTGAATTAGCATATTTTCAGCTTGACTGCTCCATAATGTTGCCAATGAATCATGTAAGCCCTACAAGTATAAGAGGGCAGTGATTCAATACTGTATGCACTCAATGCAGTGTCGAGCTGTATTTTAGGTACAGTATAACAGTGCTGTATGCATTTCAATACAGTCTTAGTTTGCAACAGAGGGAACACAATATTAGTATCATAGTACCTCTTTATCCCTCTATCTCAAAGATAACTGTTATTGCATTATTTGCAAAATTCCATACTGAAAAGTCAACTTTCATAAAATGTGAAATATGTAATATGTAATCTGCAATTGACATTAGTTTATATTTTTGTGATTTATATTTGTCTTTTTTACACAATACAACTGTCTATAACTCTAACTTGAGAGTATTATTCATCACATTAATCTAAGCCACAAATTCCGTCCGTCTCCGAGCAAGCAGCACTCGAACAACGTGTCAAATTTGTCGGCACTCAGTTTGAAAGAGAGACTGAATAAAGTAGCCTAGCAGATATTAAACAGATACCTAGTAACTTTTTTTACTGGCCTCCATGCTGCTTTCTAATGTTTACTGTTTGCTCACTCTGTTTTCCGGCACGTTCGTGACGTCGAACTTGACGTGCCAGAAGAAAAAACAGGAAGGCTCACTCGTCTACTGGCAATAGCAGTAGTCCATTGCTTGTTTTTAGCGGGTTTTTCCACGTTTACAAAAAAATATTCTTTGTGGAAAAAGGGTCAAATGAAAGTTGTTGTTGTGATCAGGCTTCAAGTAAAATTACCGCATAACGATTTAGAAGTAAGCTAGATTCTTAGATATGATCATTCTGATAGCTTTTCGACTCCTAACTCATTTATTGAAATAGACAACATTTGAGTCCCAGTTGGATATTTGTCAGTTTAGAAGAGTAAACCACACTCATATCAATATGCCGGTGAGACTGATAATAAACATCTCAAAATAAGTACACACTGAAAGCTCTAATAAAATTCCTCAATATATCAATCCCCAAAAGTGGAAGCACAGAGACATAATAAATTAATCAAGTTGATCAAAAAGATACATCCAAAATAGCAAATAGTACATGAAAGAAAACATCTCACTTATATTTCCTCTCTAATTAAATACGCTCAATTTCATCCCAATGTACTGACTATTAAAACAGAAAGGTGTTTGTTGAATAACATTTTTATGTAATTGAGTCTAGTTTTAGAGTGTGTTTGGAACTCAACTTCTAACTGATTTACATCAGAAAGAAAAGTTTTAGAGGATCAATTAAGTAGAATCTACTGTAGGAGTAGGCAGGCAGTTGGAAAAAGCCAGCAGTAATCAGCTCACAGAACTGGAAACCAACTGTGTCATTCAGCCCTCCCTGCTCTTGCCTGCGGCTCCGCGTCTCCCTGGCAACCCGTATTTTTGGAAAACCAAGATGGTCGATGAGACCACGGCTTTCTGGCACAGTGAGGGCGGCATCCAATCCCTGTGCCTCCTCTGCTGCGGCTGCAGAATGTAATATAATGATATGTGGATGTCTCCCCACACAGAGCCAGGGCTAGCCCAGCAGCGGCACTTGGATTGATTTAAAGCAGGAAGTGTGTGTGTGTAGTGACCTCTGCAGCAGATGATCAGACATGGTGACTAACATGGCCATGATCAGGCTCTGTTTAAGCTCACCATTGATCCCAGTCGGCCCAGTCTATAGGATACAGCTGGTCTCGATTAGTGTTTACCCTAGTCTCTGTCTGTCTCTGTCTGGTTCTACTTGACTTAGCTGTATCTCAAATGTTGTCCCTCTGAGTCAGTCCAACTTTTTCACAGTCTGTTACCATCTATCTATCTATCTATCTATCTATCTATCTATCTATCTATCTATCTATCTCTATCTATCCATATATCCATCTATCTATCCATCCTTTTATCTATTTCACTCTCTCTCTCTCTCTCTCTCTCTCTCTCTCTCTCTCTCTCGGGTCTTTGTGTCAGCCTTTCTGCCATTGCCGTCTCTCGTCTGAGCATTTTACATTTTAGCAGAATTATATAACTACACACACTTGTGCTTTACATTGCCTGCCTTATCCCCCCTTGCTATTTGTGAACATGACCAGTGAGTTATAGATGAAGCACAGTATTTTTCTTTTATCCCCCATCAAAACACAGAGCAGGAGAGGTGTCACACCAAGTATTTGGATAATTAATTTGTTTCTCAGAGAGAAATACCACAGCTGCAAACGGGGGAGAGCTGAAATCAAAATGGAAACTCCCTTCTTTTCTTCACGGCCATAGAATACAGTTTAGGCATTGAGAATAATTGTTGCCTTTACTTCCCCAGTCCCAAATATAGAGTTGGAAACACACTGCTGTCCCCTGAACTTACTAAATCAGCCAAGATTTCAGATGCCCGGGCACTTTGGAATACAGTTTCAGACATATGGCGCCCTTTAGAGTCTCAAATTTAAAAGATGGCGGTATCCTGTTGAGTGATCAGCAAACTAAGTCATTGGCCAATGGCAGCTCCTTCATTACTGCCTCCAAATGAAATATCAGCCATTGTGTCCAATCAAATTGAATTTGCAGCCCATCCTCTTAGGTGCTATATGCATCGATTGTTATATAAACCATCAATTTGCAAGGCCATTTTCAGATTAACTGCCCTAGATTGCCTGTTGCCTCCCTGTAGTGTAGAGTAGGCTGATGGGGCCATCTAGTGTCAGGCATTGGGTTTGGCACTGTAAAAGAAAAACATCAGAACTAGTACTGATGAAACCTTCGTGATGTGACCGCATTTACAGTTTTGACACCAGTGAAAGTCTGGTGTATAAAGTTGCATTTCAGCATAATAGGTAATTAGTGTACATGGTGATTATTATCATCCTCGTCATGGACATCACAAGCCAGTATAATCATGTGTGTAGAAAAGAACCGTGAGAAAGTACTGTCTCACATCAGCTTCTCAGAGACACTCATCACATGTTCTTTTAAAAAATGCACAAGTGGTTTATAAATGGAAAGACAAGATAACCAAAGGCCTTTTACTGTAACTGCAGGCATTTTAACATAATTAGCGCTGTTTTCTATATTTCTTTGTCTTTAGCTTGAATGTCAATTAATTATTGACACATTATTTGTGCAAATGTAAATAAAAAATAGAAACAGATGTAATTTGCCACATGTTCTAAACAGAAGATTCTAAAAATGTGTTTCTGAATTAGGCTACTGTGCAGTCATCAGCTAATTAAAACACTAACTGAAAATGCCTGTGGTAGATCAAGAAAGAAGAAGTGAATAATAAGAAGAATAAGAGCTTTTCTCAAACTACTATTTATATCTCACACGTCTTACTAAATGCAGAGTTCCCCATGTGGCTACATACTGTATGTATACTCAGAAGTTGTGGTGCTGATGTGGGAAGTGCTGCTTTTTGATTCTGTGCTCGATATATTTGGAACAAATTGCAGCATTTCCTGAAGATAAAAGAGTAACTCACTGTAACACCCCCTGAAAATCTTGTTTTTGCTGACCATGAGTGATTTAACTTCCCACCTTCCTGACGGGATGTACAGGTGTTCTCCAGGAACACATGGGTATCACTGGTGGTAGTGGTTACAGGTGGGACAGAGCACACTTCTGACCACACCCAAACACTCCCATCAGGGATGCCACATGTGGTCAAAGGTGAAACTTTCAACCAAAGATAACAGCGACAAACTGCTTTTCAGCCTTGTTTTATGTTGCTCTCTGATTAGGTCTGTGAATCTTTTAAAATTGCTCCAGTTGGCATTAAACGGTGATACCTTTTGACACTGTAAACAAATAAAACCATGGTTGAGATGACGAGAAGCTTTTGTCTCGAGGCTGCGGTATTGTCGGAGCAAATGTTTTCAAAATGAACACCATATTTTCTGTTGCCTTTTTGTAAGGAGATTGTTCCCACCCTCATCAAAAATAAATATTTAAAATATTTTTGTTTTGTTGGGTTTAGTAAATGCATGCATATTTTCTTTTACTGTAAAGTGAAAAAATGAATGACCCATGTCAGAGTAGCTTTATAGAATGTACGGTTTATGAAAAAAAGGAGATAGAGACAGAATTGTCCTGGTACTCCTCTTCCTCTCCCTCGTGAAGGCATTTTTCTTATTTTCTGTGTTCATCTACAGTATATTGTTCAAATAGGTCCTCTTTTACTGTACTACCATATGATCATGTGATTGAAAGAACCTCAACACCTGAGTGTGTTTCCTAGAAGGGAATCAGCTGGGATTGATCTACGTATTTGCATAACTTCAATCAGCTGTTTCCAATAAATCCATGTATAAAATGCAGGGGATATATTTGTGTTTCAATTTACAATTTGAACAGCTGTTCACTGACTTTGACTTCAAGTTAGGTTTAGAACATGATTTTATCTGTTCTGACATACAGTGTGAAAGCATTTGGAAATTTGGCAGTAAAGATCCATTGTTTTGGTTTTGGTGGAGCTTGTGTGTAAAAGAAATTTAAGCACTTTAAATTTGTGTTAACTGTATGCATTTTGTGTCAAAGCAACAAGAAATGTGTTAATTGTATAGCCTACACAGACGGATGTTGTGCTAACTGTGTTAAGAGTTTAGGAAAGTTGTTAAAAGTATTGAAAAAAGTGTCATAGCGATCGTGAAAAACTGTAAGTAGTAGGAGTTGCTATACACATTCAGGGGAGCGCAAGGACGGCTGGTATTTGTGATCTTACGTGGTGTGCCGGTCTGGGCCAAAATGCCAGGGCCAATTTTTGGTCCCAGTGTTTGGTTTGTTTAAAGAATATGAGGATTTTTCGACATTCAGTACTTTCACTTTAACTATTTCAAGTACGTTTTCCTGATGATACTTACATACTTTTACTTAAGTAACATTTTCAATGTAGGACAGTATGGTATTAATACTTTTACTGAAGTAAAAGATCTGAATATTTCTTCCACCACTGGTAGTGATGTTGTGATTTTGTTCTGCACTGATGCAGATCCTGTAGCCTACCTGTTGACTTATAAAGCTAAAAGTGATTACCAGCTTGCTGTTGAACTTTGACTCCAGGGAATTCTGCTGCTTTGCTGTTTAGTAGGGCTGGACCCAATTATTCGAATATTTGTTCGGTGGGTTGGTATTCGATTTTAAAATTTGACATTCGAATATTCTTTTTTCATTTTTTTTATTTTGGTTTATGTATTTTCTGCATTTATCTCTCGTTCACACTCCAGTCCAGTTGGTGGCGGTAATGCACATTTAAGTTGGTTTGCCAACCGCCAATAAACTACAAAGAAGAAGAAGAGACTGTCGGTCGGTACACGATGACGCCCACTTCGAACATTTAGCAAGCTGGGCAGAGAAGCGATAACAAGTGCGGAAATGGAAAACTGTTTCGCGTTTTTCCGTTGTGATTCGGCCAGAAACTTCAACATTGTGAGGCGAAGAGATAATTTTGGAATATAAAGCTTACATTTCCTCAGACTCTAGGGGATTTATGAAAATCAATTTTTGGTCAAAATACCACTTTGTTGCTGACAGGACAACGATAACAGGTATGCATGCACGGCTGAGTTGTTTTATTTTCTGTTACTTTGTAACAGTTGTGTACATGGCTGTATATTTTGAAGCTTTAATGCTTTAAAGTTATAAAAACGCTCATGAGTGGAGGTTTTATCGAGCGTTACAGCGACGCCCCAGTCAAGTGTCCTGTTGACGGGACGGTGATCCTTGAGAGGTTAAAAGTTTATTAATTCTGAACTCCTGTCTATCTATATTGCACCAAATACAACACTGCACTTCCTTGTGAAGTCGTTTGGATGAAAGGTTCTCAAAATAATCAAAATGCAAACAAACAGACAGACACATAAAGATTCCTGCCTTTATTAGAGATAATAATATGTTCAGCCCCCTCTCTCCGAAGCTTCGAATATTCGATGCTCATTACTACCGAAGCTTCGAAGCTCAAAAAATGGTATTCGGACCAGCCCTACTGTTTAGTTACATTTCCATTGTAATTGTTTTGGTGCTGTTGTGGCAGGAGGCATATCTGGTATTCTTTCCACTTACATCTCTGTTGATGTAAATTTTACCTATGTGGTATGGTGGTAATTGGTGTGTGTGCGTGTGTGTGTGTGTGTCTAAATACATTTTTCTAGTAAAGCACAATGATTAAGGGGGGGGGAGGGCTCACACAAAGAGCAGCCTAGGGGTCCCTGACCACCTTAATCCGCCCCTGTATGTATATATATATATATATATATATATATATATATATATATAGCCTCTCATGTCTCTTTTTCGATAAAGACAGGGATACAACAGAGGGAAAGGAAGGCATTTAGCATCTGTGTTGTTTATGATGCATGGTGCAATAGTGGGTGTCCTGCCTTAAGACAAACAGATCCACTTCCACCCTCACTAACTGAGTTCAGGTTTGGCTCAAAATGTTTGGGTTCAGTCTCCACTCCCCCACCAGGGGTGTGTTCCCAGACAAAATATCAGGCTCTGCTTTCTGCAGCCCTGAGATAAACTGCCCCGAGGAGGTAGTGATTCTCTAAGGCCTGATATAACAGGTTCTCTGCAGGCGTTAACAGCAGGATGGATAAAATGCTGCCCCGTTTGTTGATGTAGGCTGCCGATATGATGCTGCTGTCAGTTCTACCTGAAATATCCTTGCAACCTATCAGTGGCTTGAAGTGAGCCAGAACCCTCATTTCCAGTCGGATGATGTGACTTTCTTCCTCTGAAGTGACACGCCACCTACCGAGTTCATCCAGGCAGGTTACCCTTATTCTGTTATGGAGGTGTCTGACACATGGAAGGTTATTATCCCGAGAGTTAACAAGTCTCTGACTGCAGGTATCTAATGTGCAGCAGTCCTGGTGGGACCAAAGGGGGTGAGCTGCCAACTTCTGGTATCAATCCATGTTTCACAAAATTCCAGCTGAACTCTTAATATATACTGTATACATATGCTGTACTTTAGGGCTTGTAGCAGGGGGCCTCAATCTCCTCCAAGTTGATGGTCCAAGGATTATCCCAAATTTAGCAACCTGCTTACTTCCAAACATCAGCACCTCTGCTCTCCACACACTGGCACCCAAGGCAGCCCAGTAAGAATTTGAATGACTATATTCAGAGTGAAACAGGGATAAAGACTGAAGACTGTCCTCCCCCAAAAATGAAACCATAGGTTGTTTGTACAAGCAGCAATTATCACCCATATTTACTTTTTATTGTTAGGCATCGCCTTCTAGTGGCCGAAGTATGACAGAAGTCATGTAACATGGTATTAAGACCTAGAATGTCTGTTAAGGGTGGGTGGGATGGGTGGTGTGTATGTCAAACAAACATAGGACTTTCACCCAGGAGACTGGTGTTTGTGTTGCACTTTTTAAAGTTAATGGCGAGTCATTTTTAACTTTATGGAGCAAATGGAACGATGTCACGTTCTCGTTAGAGCTGGGCAATATATCGTTATTATATCGATATCGTGATATGAGACTAGATATCGCCTTAGATTTTGGATATTGTAAAATCGTAATATATTAAGTTGTTGTCTTTTCCTGGTTTTGAAGGCTGCGTTAGAGTAAAGTGATGTCATTTTCTGAACTCGCCAGACTGTTCTAGCTGTTCTATTATTGCCCTTTACACACTTTGTCATTTAATCGACATTTCTGATGATTATTTATCAAAAATGTCATTGTGTAAATAATATGTTGTTAAAGCACCAATTGTCAATCCTACAATATCGTCGCAATATCGATATCGAGGTATTTGGTCAAGAATATCGTGATATTTGAATTTCTCCATATCGCCCAGCCCTAGTTCTCGTGCATAATTCCGTTGTCATGTAAGTACACATGGAAGTGAAGTAACATAACAAATGTACTGACATTAATCCAAACCACGATCTTTTTCTAAACCTAACCACAGTTTGTGTCTAAAGCTTATCAAAATGCAACCATTTCATAACGTTAACATTTTTAAAATCACAACCGTTATGTTTAGGTATAAGGACAGAAAACACACAGGGAATTGATATTTTGACCTGTAAATCAGTGCTCATCCGATTTGAACAAGCTTGTACACAATAGAAGATCCTTATCCTTATAAATTTGCTATAAAGCAAAACAGCACATTTACAACCACATCCATCCGTTATTTCCCATTTTTTTGGATCAATAAAAATCTATCTATCCAATCAGAGGCCAAAAAGTGTAAAATGAAGTCTTCTTCAACAAGATTGTCTTTGTCCTGCAAAAATAATTTTAATAGTTTGCATATTGCTTATTCTTTATATCTTACCTATGTCTCTTTTGTATGGAAACTCAGCACACATACATGCAATTCTGAGTCAGGAACTTCAAATAGAAAATGAGAGCCTACTTTCAATTACCTCTGCAGTCGCTATACAAGCAGCATAAATTGTGCCATGAACATGAACAGAACTGCTGATTTCACTTCAACTCAAACCCTACTTATCTGTGAAGTCATCGCCAGTTGTTAAAAATTATAATTTGAGAGGAACAATGATGCAATGTACCAGCAGAAATAGCACAAAGTGTGTTATGGTGGATAATGGCTTTGAACTGTTTGGTGATAGATCTTTGATGGAGTGTCAAACTGAATGGGATGTTAAGTGGACTGCAAGGCAACCAAATTATACACTTCACAACACATTTGTTGTATTGAAACAGTTTAGATGGGTCTAAAATACCAGAAATGACATAGAGGACTGAAAGAGACAGCAATTGTGTTAGTTTTACAACAACTGTCTCAGAGAATTTAACTCACTTTGAAAGTGTGAAAAACAGAGAAATAGAGCATATGTTTTGTAGCCACTTTAACAGGATGTCGGCTGGTCATTCAGTCCACCATTTTGGTTAAAAATGAAATTTTGGATTGTGGATACCTCAAATATTTGCTAGATTGCTATGAAATTTAGTACATGCACCCATGTCCCCCTCAGTGTGAATTGTAACAACTTACTGTAGACTTCCATCATCTGTTCAAAATGTAATAGTTTCTTTTAGGACCACATACCTGCAACATGCCCATTACCCCTAGCATTGTCATTGTGAGCATGCTGGCATTAGCATTTAGCCAAAAGCACCAGCTGTGCAAAAGTACAGCCTGTACGTTTTTGGTCTTCTTTTGTTTAATGTGTTATATTTGAGTGACTACGCACTTTCTGCCTTAGTGCTGTATTGTTTTCAACTTAAGTGTCTAGATCTACATTTGGATTACATAGCCTACAGTGTGAATTTAAATACTAAATTTGGTATTTAGGCTGCTATTACAGTCAATTAAAAAGAAAGCTCTCCCTAAAGCACTTAATCACTGTTGAAAACAGTTATAGCCTAGTTAATGTACCATATGCCTTCCTGGCTCGCTTGCATTATTTGGTGGTGCATTTTCAAATTCCCATGGAAAACTGTGAATATGTAGACAATGTCACATCACACAAATGTTTATATAGCACAGCTATGATAACCGCAGGAATAGCAGCAACATATTCTGCAATTTAACATCAGTTTTTTTTTTAAAGCAGTAGTTACTTCCATTTTTCTCAATGGGTAATATCGACAGTAGACCAGAATGCAACACAGGTTGAATTTTAAGTTGTGCACTTTCACAGCTGGAAAACGTCTTGCTCTCATGCTTTATCTATGTTATTTCTCTCTTTTCACTCTTTATTTACACATGCAACCCACAAAGTGAATGCCACAAGTTCATGCTCACTCTCTAAGGTCAGTGAAAGTAAAGAAAAAAAAGTTAATTACACCACTTCTAGTACTTCAACTCTTATATACTCTGCATATGTTTTATACGTAGATGATACATGCTTATATGTGCAACATATCATAAATTAACTTCTAAATATAACTGACTCTCAGTGATTGACACCTAAAGCTTTAATGTCCACAACTGAGACTTTTTTTTCTCCTCTCCATCCTGCCGGAAGGCTTCTTGCTCTTCATTTTGAGTCTTGAGAAAATGGCAGGGAGAGAGGTATCAGGGGCGAATGGCTTTCAAGATCGATATGTGCTTCTTACCGCAGTGCACCCTGAGCTCACTCTCCCAACTGAATCCGGCTATTTAAGAATGTCTTTCTGGGGATCTGGCCCATTTCTTTCAATTAATGTTCCTTTCAGCCAGCCGACCATTAGAAGTCCATTAAAGCCCCTCCACCCAGGGAGAGTCATTCAGCCTGCGCTGCTGTGCTCCATCTTCTGATAACAGGAGCGACCAGACTGCCACGGAGAAATAATTAACCTTTTAAATTGTTTCTTTGGAGGTGGCTGTTTATAGGACAGCTTTTGTACTTATTTTCCTTTTATTTCTTTATTTATTCATTTCTTTTGTTACTTTTGTTACTTTTGGTTGGTTTCTTTGGAAATTACTTTGTTACTCTTTGGATATACATTAATGTACAGCATCATATTGTCTTTTATACACAAAGCAATCTCCAAAAATTTTCAAATGAACTCCTGACACCTTAAATTACCTTGAATTACCTTCCTCCAAACATAACTCAGACTGGGTCATCTGAGGTGTCTTTTCATCTCTGTTTCTCTCTGTCTCTCTCCTACTGTCTTTGATATCTCACAGGTTCTTGCTGGAGAGGAAGCGGACATCACCTCCAGCATGCTAAACACTGAGGATGCTGATACCCCTGCAGAGGAACTGGTTTACCATGTTGAGGTGCCAAACAATGGGATGGTGGCGTTGAAAGAGGATCCCGAGGAGAGCATCCTAAATTTCACACAGGCTCACATAAACAAAGGGGAGGTCATCTTCATTCACGAGGGTGAGGCCACTGAAATGTTTTTTTCATGTTACATTGGTATACTGTATATTAATCTATGACTACTACTGGCCTCTATCTTAGACTGCTGGTATTACATAGCATTTTTTAAACCTATCACAGTGTCTGAGTGTCTAAGCAGAAATCTGAATACCCAGAGGTGGAAAGTAACAAATTACAATTACTCATGTTACTGTAATTGAGTACATACGTTACTGAGTAAAAAAAGTAAATAAAAAAGGTCTCTAACGTTGTTTTGCGCCGTTGCTTTGGCAAAGTATCTGTCAACAATCTAAAATTGAAATGTCTTTGTGCCCTTTTCAAATCGCAAAAGACTACAATTTAATTAAATAAGTATTAATAGGATATTAAAGCAACACTAGGTAACTTTTCCCACTTCGTGGGATTGTCCATTACATTACATTGTCCAGTTCATTCGAACTACAGATCCGCTCCCCGATCTAGCAAACTTGCATAATGTAATGTAATGGACAATTCCGCTTCCAACCTGTAGGGGGACTGAAGCGGGAAAAGTCACCTAGTGTTGCTTTAAATAAATATAAATATATAATAGTATAAATAAGTATCTTCCCCAGCTGTTAAAAAGCAACTAAGTAACTTTTACTCTGAGTAAATCTTAAATGAGCTACTTTTTACTTTCACTTGAGTAGATTTTTATACCGGTAATTTTACTTGTACTCTTAGTAAATGTTCATCAAAGTAATAGTTTTACTTAAGTAGACTATTTTTGTACTCTTTCCACCTCTGTGAATACCTGGCAAAGTAATCAGTAAGTCACTTGTATTGATCAACAACCCTATTAAAAAGCCAGAGACATTTTTGTGCCTCATGGGACAGTAAAAAGTGTACTTGAGGTTAATCTATTTGCCCCTTTATTGTGCCAAATAAAAGTGTAATTTTAATCAAGGCTACAACGGTATAGCAAGTTTTAAATTACATTCTGTTGTATAATTAGTAATATAATAAACATATAATAGATATAAATTAGTATCAGTATCAGTATGACCAGTAAGCCACATCCAAACCCTTGTGTTCCTCCAGGTGAGGAGTCCGGTGGTTTCAGTTTCACAGTGACAGACGGAGAGCACACATCTCCTCTCTACCAATTTGTTGTCACAGCCAGGCCTCTCACCATCACCATGGTAACGCAGGAGGAGCTCATGGTATTTCCAGGTAAGATGCCAAAATCCTTCAGATTTTAAGCTCTGAAGAAGGCAGTGATGGAAGGATTACCACAGTGACGGGTGTGTGATCACTCGTTCAACAACCCAGTCACTGCAGCAGTATAATAATAGGTCTTTGTTAACGGTTGTATTTTTCTGTTTTGTATCTATGTTAGACATACAAAACATGGTCAAAAGAGAAAAAACTAAAAATGATGTACAGTTTGTCCAATATTTTTTAGGGGATTTTTCCGAAACACAACAATTATATATTCAGCGTGCAGATAACAAAAAATATATATATATACATATTTTTCTTCTCACTCCAAAAGTTACAGATAGTAGGAATATACCAAGTAAACATATTCAGGACATAAAGGAAGATCATAATAAACAATACAAGAAACAAAATACACCTTTCTTCCAAATATCTTTGATTACAAAACATTGATATAGTGTCCCTCTATCCTTCTTGAGTTGGTCTGGGGTGTTAGTTTTGATCTTATGTTACACTTACAGTACATGGAGTAACACTTAACTGTATATTTTAAAACTCTGATAATGCATTGTAAAAAAAATAAATAAAAACTTTCTCTCTATTATAAATGCACATTTGGCAGACTTTAACTCAGACGTTGTGTTAATTTTGTGCCAAAGTAAATGTACCAGTGAATTTTTCTATTTTAGTTACCTTTTATACTGAAGCTGTAGGAATTTGATTTGAGACTTACTTTTGCTAAAGAGCTGCTATTGTGTGGCCAGAAGTAATAATTACAACATAACAGCACAATTATTTTGCTTAAATTTTGTTAAGATTCTCTTCAGTCCGTTGTTTTCAAGAAATTAAATATGTTGCACAAACTCAGCACAAACTCAATGATTAATGTCAGTTCAACGGTGCCTATGCTAACATTAGCCACAAGCTACTTAGCAGCAGACCAAGGAAGCTTGTAGCTGCAAAAACCCTGAGTGTGGTGAATACAACAAGGATGCATTTTATTTCATTCATAAGAGGAATATTGTCTATTTGCGTCTTACAAAGGTGATATAGTCTAGCTTTAAGTGTACTCTTCCTTTTACAGTCCAAATTTGATTTAAAATGTTCCAGTACACCAAAGAGAAGTTGTTTTTTTTCAAGCCTGTTAAAATGTCGCTTCACTAGCAAGGACTATGCCACAACAATATGTAATTTAAAGATTGAATGAATGCTTTATTATAATGATTGTTAAGAACATAGGAATAGATTTGGATGGTGGGTGAGATTGAAATAAGATGCCCCCCCAGACGTTACCTAGAATGAGAAATGAGAGAGGAATGCACTGGACTGAGTAGGAAGGCAAGAGTGTAGGAGGGATGAGGGGATGAAGGGATAAGGGGGAAAGTGAATGGATGAGAGACGAATGGAAGAGCGGATAAAGGGATTAGGTAGACGAGTACTCGAGGCGCCAAATGCGAAAGGAGGGTGGGTATAAAATGCAGAGGCGAACTGCACCGAGTGGGTTGGTTTGGAATATAAAGGCTGGTCAGTGATTAGAGGTGAGGTTGAGGCTTGGCCCTGCTCCCGAACCTAAGTTAATTCATTAATTTCATTTTACTTTTGAGAAGTGAATCTATTTAATTATCATAAGTGTAAGCACAGACAATAACCTCAGCTCATTCATAATAAACTTTTGTGCATGACACAAGATAAGTTGTCATATTTTTGAACGCTTGTATAACATTTTGGAATGAAACTCCCCATCAGGAAACTCTTCTGCACGGTATTTGCATGATTTACTGTAAGCGCTACAGTTTTAAGCAAGTGTGTGTGTGTGTGTGTGTGTGTGTGTGTGTGTGTGTGTGTGTGTGTGTGTGTGTGTGTGTGTGTGTGTGTGTGTGTGTGTGTGTGTGTGTGTGTGTGTGTGTGTGTGTGTGTGTGTGTGTTGTGTGTGTGTGTTTTTCACAGGAACAAGGCAGTCTATCACAAGTGCCAATCTGGGGGCTGTAACCAATGAGGATGGAAATGAGATAAGCTACTCTCTTATCCGCCCACCTCGTTTGGGAAGGCTCATCCTGGCCAGTGACAGGAACCAGTATGAAGAAATTACCCGCTTCTCACAAACACAGGTAATTACTTCTTCTGTGTGTGGTTTTAATTTGTTTAGTTTTGTTTTCTTTTGAAACATTGTTGATTGTTATAAATTTATTGTAAATAATAAATCAAAATCAAATTATAAGTAACATTAAAAAAAGAAGCAAACAGTAAAACACATTAAAGAAGAAAAACAGTGAAAAACTCTCAACCTTTGGGTTAAACATTGCTATTAATAGCAGGTTTGTGTTACTAAGCAGTCACAGCTCTTTGAGGCACTCCAGTCGTCTGCTGCATAGACCATCAGACAGACATGAGAAGACATAATGCTGCTTTAATGCATAGAAACACAGCTAATCCTTCTTTCAACACAGTCTGCTGCTGTGGAACTCACCCCTCTCCCAGTGGAAATAAAGTCATTTAAATGCTTGCGGTTGCAGCTTTGGTCTGCTCAGAACTGTGCTGTTATTTCGTATATTTTACTCAGCATGCAGGATTTTTTCTTTTATATTCGAAAAGTCAATGCAATACATTTGATAGTAAAGCTCACTCAATCTAGACTAAAACAACCAAAACGTAGTGTTTGTTGGCATGACAGAAAATGTATGACTGTAAATAATGTCCTCACATTCTTCTGTCTCACCTAACATCACATAATAAAGTGTTTTCACTTTTGAAATGTACTTAAAGGTACTGCAAGTATGCACACAGACACGTTTTTATGTTTAGTTAAGTTCACATACACAAAATAAAATGTTGTTGTTTTCCATAAGACAATTTGTACCAAACACTAACACATAATCTATAACTGCAGTCCTTTTTGTACACGTGTCACCATTAGCATTTTTTTTTTCCTTGACAATTTGAATTGTATGTTAAGACTGTCTTGCATTAAATTGTATCATTGTTAAAAAATAGAAATTTCTCTGTCAAAGCTAGAGGATTTAAATAGACACTGGAGCCATAGGCACAGAATGATACTTTTAGGAAATCTATTAGCAATAATCAAGTAACATGCAGGCACTCTGAGTCCTGAAGTATAATAAAATGCCTTAGGCTTTTACAGTAATGGCTTACACCTACGTGCTTAAGAAAGGAACCTTTCATCAGGGTGTGGCCCCTGATTTCAAAGAGCTCCTTTGTTCATTGACCGTGATTTATTTACTTTTAGTTTACTTATTGTCTGTAAAACAAAGAGGCACTTCTCTTTTCAGTTTACTCAGATTACATAATCAAATATCCAAAGATTTATCTCTTAAAATATTACTGCTGGTATTTTTTGCATTTACTGGATTTGGTTATTTGGTTAAAGGGGTGATAGAATCATTATATAGGGTATTTCACGCTGTTGCTTAAGGTCCCCTAATAGGGTATGTAACATTGATTGGGCTGAAAATTGCCGGTTGCTATTTTATGGGCCCTTATGCATCCCTGTGTTTTGGCCCTATTTGGAACGAGAGCTTTTCTTCCAAATATGGTATGCTCATGAATATTTAGATGAGCTGCGCGCTGATTGGTTGACATACACATACATTGGAGACGAGACAGCAGGTCTCCTATTTCAGACACTGCAATGTTTTGTTACTAAATTCACTTCTGAGACATTTTTATACGAGAAATCAACTATATAAAGCTCAAATATGGGCCGTTTTAAGAAAATTGATGGCTAATTGCAAATTTGGTAAGACGTGTCAGACTTCAGGAGGTCCACACAGTCTGACGAGACAGTGGCATCCCCACTGCGCTCCATACCCAGGAGAAAGTCACTGTTTCTGGGTTACTGGACAATCGGAGCTCGGGGCTCCGTGGAGCTGGCCGGCTGCTGGCATAACTATTAGTATATTTACAGTTTGAATTTCGTCACGCCACTTATATTACAGCTACCCCTAAGGTCTTACAAAGCTAACGCTTGTGTCTGATTTCAATTTAATGCATTTTTGTGAATATGAGAGGTTTCGTTAACTGCTAGTGTCCCTTCAATTCTATGGGTAAAGATCATGGCCAGCTGCAGGCCCTGGAGCTCCATTAGGGCCTCTGCATTTGGTAGTCCAGTAACCCAGAAACGGTGACTTTGCGCATAAAAAATATTGCATAAAAAAGTCTCAGAAGTGAAGTTAGTAATTAAAAAGCGGATGAACAATGTATAACCTTTCTGAGATCTGCGTGAACTAGATTCAGAAGACTAAGCTGTCCTCAGATCAGTGTTGTAGCCTATGTAAATGTTGGGGCGTGACAAAGGTAGAGACTAGAGTTGATGTCAACCCGGTGGTTCGTTGAGATTTGACCGTTTTCATAGGCAGTTTCAAATTGTGAGATTTGCAGAGGAAAAAGGTGTCAATGGGATTTCGAGGTACTATGTATGTCCTTTTTACCCTCCAAACTGTTGTTTTTCAACTATGACAGGGTCAAATCGGTTTTGCATTCTATCCCTTTAAGGATTATGAGGTACAGGTAGACAACTTGATGATGTTGTACCACCCATGCACCGTAGGCCCAATGTTTGTCTGTGACAGTGTGTTCTCGCTCCATCTCTGTCTGATTTCTTTCCTGACATCTGACCGTGCTTGGATGAGCATGAGAACACTTTGAGAACTGCTCTGTTTAGAGTGTGACGGAAAATCTAACACTACGTCGAGCTGAAAACATGATGACTTTAGTTATTCAGTTATCCTGTGTGTGTGTGTGTGTGTGTGTGTGTGTGTGTGTGTGTGTGTGTGTGTGTGTGTGTGTGTGTGTGTGTGTGTGTGTGTGTGTGTGTGTGTGTGCCCAGTATACAGCTGAGCCAAACCACTGCTATAGCCATTTGAGCTCCCATTTTACTGTGGTTTTTACAAATGTCAGAGGGGAAAAAAGAGCAATATATATTATTATAATATATATTTTAGCAAAAATGTCTTTCTCTTTAAAATCCCTCAAGTAAAAACTAAGTCAGTAACAAGTGACTGCAAATGGGAGGTCAAAAAGAAAGCTCATATTGACAGATAAAATCATACTGTTGAGGATATAGTAGATACTTAAACAAAATACTCAGTGTCCTATAGGTATTTTAACATAATTAGTGATTTTGAATAATATTTGTTTCCCCCTGACACACAGCTGGAGTCAGGAGCAGTCTACTATGAGCACCAGTTACCTGAGGAGCCTTTTTGGGTGGTGAGGGACTCCGTAGAGCTAACTCTGTCATCCCAACCAGCCCCAGATGTCCGTCACATTCTGCCCATCACCATCTCTTACTATGCTGCTCACAGCAACATATCCTCACAGCTGTGGAAGAACAAAGGTACAATCTAATATCTAATTTCACAATCTAAATAAATACCACTCTAATTTAACCCACAATTGTAGTTATTGTATGAAGATTTCCGCAGATGTTGAAATGCAGAGATGAGTGGTTAAGCCTGTAAAGCCCCTTCATAGGGCTCCGTCTAAAATAATAGCACAAGAGTTACAATGTGGAGATATTGTTTACACCAGGTGCGGCCGTGGTGACATTGTATGTCTATTCAATTATTTATATATTTAACCTTTATTCATACAGTGTAGATTTGCTGAGCACAAATACAGCAACACCCTGTTACCCTGATACAGTACAGTTTGGGTTGAGTATCACTTTAAATTTGTAAATGTCTAAAGTAGGCTAAGTGTTGTATATTGTTCCATGTTTTTTCAAGACTAATACTCTATGTAGAATTCTCATAAAAGGGTTCAAAACAAATCTGCTGTCAACAAGTTTCTATGGCAGCTTGATCATTCATTTTCAATCATTTAAAAAAATCATTCCATGATCAAACATGTCCATTCTGGTCAAATTCACAGTGATGTACATTTATGATTAATCTGCCATTATGCTTGTTCTTCAATTTAGTTTTAATAGAGTTTTAGAATAACTTTGGTATCATATTGCCTGAATAGTCTAAAGCCATTAAGGGACTTATCACCTCTGCTTTTATTACTGTCAAAACAACAAGCCTTTCTTAATGTGCTAACAGCAGAAATGTACTGTGCTGTGTGAATAAATATCGACATGTGACAGCTAAAACTGTATAGAAAGTATCTTTCAAAACTGAATTTGATGACATTTATAAAATGCCTGTTTGTTTTTATTGTTTCCTCTCAGGTTTGGAAATTGTGCAAGGCCAGAGGGAAGTCATTGACGATTCAATTCTTGATGCCTCAAACCTTCTGGCTATCCTACCTGAAGTTAAGCAAGACGATGCGGATGTGGTTTTTGAGATTAAGCGTTTCCCTGACCACGGTCGTATCACCCTGGGTGGTCAGGACCTGCCCCGTAATGCCCCATCCTTTATGCAGGAAGATGTAGGTCAAGGAAAGCTGGAGTATCTCCATGATGACTCAGGGGCTTCCTTTGACAGCTTCTCTTTCAGAGCTCGTCTAAAGTCTGAGGGTCAGGGTGTGGCCTCACCTGCCGAAGCCGTGGTCCTGGAGGAGATATTTAACATCTCAATCAAACGGCGGGGCTCTGACTCCCCCGACCTAGTCACTATAGACATGCTCTTGGAGGTTCTTCAAGGTTCCATGACCATTTTGACCCAGAAGCATCTTAACACTCAAGACGAGGACAGTCCGCCAGATGAGGTGCACTTCAAAGTGACCAAAGCCCCTATCAACGGTCGACTGGTTGACTCACTTACAATGGACCCCATCTCTGAGTTCACACAGGAGATGGTCAATCGCGGGCAGGTGGGCTTCATCAGCGATGGCAGCCTTGCCGATGGCTTTATGGAATTCATTGTGTCCGATGGAGAACACCAAACAGAGCCATACACGCTCCACATCGGCGTCTTAGCTCGCAACCTGTTTCTAGACAAAGCCCCGGAGATCAAGGTGAAGCAAGGCGATGATGAGACCCTGGTGACTGAGGAGATGTTGAGGGCTACTACCGGGGGCCCTGTTGAAGAGGACATCCTTTACAAGATCACAAGTGTCCCTAAGTATGCAGCTGTCATGGTAGACCGGCAGCCTACATCCGCCTTCACACAGACACAGATTAAAGAAGGTCGAGTCAGTGTCCGCTTTGTTAAGTCCACTTCACCCCGAGACAGCGTTGCATTCATAGCCCGTAGCAAGGCTGCTAATGTCTCCTCTGTCCTCAACATTACAGTCCAGCCTCTGGCCAACATCGCTCAGGATCCTCTCTTACCCCAAGGGGCTCTTGTCCAACTGGACAGGAAACTTCTGGATGCTACTCCCCTGGCAAACAAGACCAGAACCTCCCCCACATTCACTGTCATCCAACAACCCCAGGGGGCTCGTTTTGTAAGGTCTGGAGGTCCTGGTGCAGGTCAGCCAGTGGACACATTCAGCCAGAAGGAGCTGGACGAGGGCCGTGTAGCTATGGAAATCCTAAATAGTGCTTCTGGATCACGAGGTAGTGTGAGTCAGGATGAGGCCCGCTTCCTGCTCAAAGCCCATGGGGTTCCTCCTGCAGAATGTGTGTTTTCCTTCCAGACAGGCCCCTACAATGCCTCTGGGGTCTACCCTGCCACTCTATTGAGGATTCCCTCAGAAGTCCCATCAAAGGACAGTAATGACCTCCCTGATGTGACTGGGTCTCCTCGTTCCACCCCAGCTAGCCCCCGCTGGCGGGGCAACATGGACTGGCCCAATGGAGGTGCACCCACCACAACATCTTCTGGCTCTAGCTCCCATGGGAAACCACATGTTTACCGGCGCAGCAACTTCTGGTCTATTCTCATCCCAATCCTGGTAATCCTTCTCCTCTTGTTCCTGGCAGCCATCTTGGCCTACTACCTGATCCGTAAAAACAAGACAGGCAAGCACGACGTCCAGACAGCAGCAACCAAGCCCAAAAATGGAGAGGTAGCCAGCGCAGAAACCTTTCGCAAAACTGACCCGGCCAATAACATCCCAATGTCCAACATGGACTCCAAAGCCACAGACCCGGAGTTGTTGCAGCATTGTCGGACAACAAACCCGGCCTTGAAAAAGAACCAGTACTGGGTCTGAGACACTTTGAGATAAGACACAGATGGAGGTGGATCCTCAAGTGTTTGGAAGTCTCCTAAAATCTTTCCTTTCAGTATTAAAGACCTCTTGCCACACCAGTTTAAATGAAAATAATGTTTTGAAACCATTGGTTATTTACTTATCTCAGCATAACTGTGGACAAATTCTCAGGCAATGAAACACTGAATTCTTATTGGCAAAGAAAGAGGCAGTTTGTTATCTAAGGAGGCTCAGGCCATGTCTATTTATTTTAGTTGTATCATTCCTCTTTGTCAAAGGGCACAAATGAAGACATAAACACCTACCATGTGTTTGCAAAACGTATCTTGGGTGTGCTCTGTCATTGTATTCCATATGATATCATAGGCCAATATTATTCATTTGAGTGGATAGGTGATTTAAAGTCGTTGTGATGGATTGGTTTTAGTTTTTGGTTCATCAGGATAGTTGATAAGCCTTGTACATAGATGATGAGGTAAATATATGCTGCATTATCAAGAAGATCAAAAACTGCCTCTTTGTGTTTACTCCTTTAATTTTCAATGTTTTTAAGGTACCGTTGTATTGTGTTTCTCAGGGCTAAATTCAGTTTAAAGGAACAGAACAAGGTTTTGGAAAATATGCTAATTCACTTGTTTTCCACTCTAATGTCTGAGAGTGGTATCTATCTTCTCTACTAACTCTTGGTAAGAGAGCGAATAAGCTTAATTCCCAAAATGTCAAACTTTGACTTTAATGTCGTCACACGATAGTATTTCACTTTTACTTGTGTGTGGAAAGAAGATGGTTTGATACTAAAAACTGTTTAAAATGAAGAACTTGTTGCAACAACTTGCACAGGTTTGATTGAATTTAGCTCAAGAGTTATGTCATCGTCTGCCATATGTTATTATTTCTGCATGCTTCCAAAGTGCTTGTAAATATTCACTGGACTGGCACAGCACTGACCGCACTACCACACAGTTTGTAGACCACAGGCAGGAGGTTATTTCAGTAGTATTGGTCTTTAACACATCCTTTTTGGCTGACAGGCAGGAGTGAGGTCATCTCTGACTGGGACGTTTTCAGTTTCCAAATCTGCAATTAAGAATTCATAAAAACTGGTTGGTGCTGGGATGGGGATAATGAATAAAATGCTCAACTGGTTAGGTTACATTGTTTTAAAATGAAGACATTGACAGTTTGTTTTTCTTCACAGCTATTTTTGATTTTAAGCATTCCATATGTAAGCTAAATATAAAGACTGTCATGAATTGAAATCATGTGATTTATTTTACTCTTTAGAATTATTTTGTATATTGAAACTAGGAAGAGTGTTAATGTTAATCAGACTCCTTTTGTTCCAATTAAGACTTCATTTATCTGGTTGTTGAATGTTGAATGAAGTACTTTAGTGAATTAGAAAGTGTACAATGAGAAGATCAGATAACTTTTTTCATCCACTAAAGAAAAGAAAGACTCAACTATTTCTTTTCTAAAAAGTGTTTGACTATTTGCTGTACATTTCTTTTCTCAAACTGTATTACTGATGACACCTTATTCTATGCTAGTCATATACTGAATATACAATAGTTACTTTGCAGTATTTGTCTATTGATCTTATATTTTTGTAATGTTTTGAGAGCAGGAAATGTAGGTTGAGATTTTACAGACAGCACAGAGCTCAGGAAGTGATGCGTTTGCAGGAGACTGTGTATTTCCAGTGACATCTCTTACAGATAGCTGAAATAAAAGTATTGGTTTCTCCTTCAGGATATTACGTCCACATCTTACCAGTTTTATGTGTAAATATTTAGTTTTTGAGTAAGATTTTTTGGGCTTGATTAACTTTTTTCGAAACATATATATCATGTTTTGTGTCAAAGGTACATGTAACTACATTTAATTAGATTGATCAACCACAAAGTATGCCTGTGTCTGTTTGTGCTGTGTGTTTGTGAAGGTGCCCATCGTGCCACTCTTCTGTTTTCTGCTTACTAAAGGCTGAGTTCATTGGAGTTCATCACCACCCCTCATTTTTCATTATTTATTATTTCTGTCACTCCCCATACATCAAGTCATACTCAAGTTATGTGCTTTGTCAGAGATTAAACTGTAATCTGTAAACTGCAGGTACCTTTAAAAAATAATAATAATACAAAGCAATGTTCAGATTCTGGAACAAGAGAAATGTCTATTGCTGCGGAATGCCTCTGAGCTTGTTCTCGGCACTAATGGAAATAAAAACATTAATGCAAGAAGCCTGCTTTAATTGTTTTCAGTCAGTGACTTGATTGTTCTTATGTTAAAAGCACATTTAATTACACATTTCTCAATGTCATTTCTCAATTTTCGTCCAATTAAATGTTTGAAAGTGCTAAGAAATGCATCCATGTTTGTGTGCCTTCATGTCTAGATTTAGTTATTCATCCTTCATGTCTAGATTTAGTTATTCATTTGAGCTGGAGGAGCACATTTCTACAGTTATGACCTGTTTTAATCGCCTCTCAGTAAAGTTTAAAACTTAATATGACATTTTAGTTATTACTAAACAGCAAAGCACATTTCTAAAGTAACTTAAAGTCTCTCATGTCGGTTAACAAGTGTCACTGGATGTTTCCAGAGCCTGACTTCAAATGAAGGGAGACGGTGCATTTGCTGTCTTTGCCACAAAGTTTTGGAATAGTTTAATTGTCACTATTAGATCTTCCAAAATCCATTGACATATGCTTTTGCTTTTCTGAACAGATGTTTTGGCTCTTTAGTAGTATGTCATTTCTGTTTTAGTTCTGTTTTGTTGCTCTTGTGCCTGTCTGATATTTCATGCTAAAGGCTTTTATTGTGAAGAACGCATTAACCTTTGTTTCAAAATCTTTACTCACATAATTTTAGCCAGAAAATTGTAACATAGGCTGCCTGTCTTTAAAAAGAAAAAAAATTATCTTTTTCATTTTTTTTCAATTTTATTTCCTTAATTTGTGGTCATAGCAGTTGCTGCTCATGATGTGAATAATATCATAGTATATTTAGAGTTGCACTATATATTTTATTTACTTTCAGAGCATGTTTATTCCAAGGAAAACTTGTGTATTCTGGTCAAGGTGTTAGGGAGGGTATTAGGATTAATTGTCATGTATTTGTAGTTTATTTTACTTTCAAACTATATTATTTAAAAATTTGAGACAATACACTGTTCATTTTATATAAAATACAGTTTCCAAGACAAAGACATAGTATTGTCTATGTTTTAATGATTTATAATAGAAGATAGTGCTGCATCTTTCCCAGGGGAACATCTTTTTTGTCAACCTTTCGTTGTCTGCTTTTTATAGATGCTATAAGTGCTTTTGACCACCAGGTGGTGTCAGGGTGCAAACAGGCCAATGAAGAGACCAGAACAGTTCTTGCAGCCATTCATCAGCATTTAACAAGGTTCTCTCCATCCGTCATTCTTTCCAGTGAATGACCTTTGCTTTTCAGTGTTTCTCTGAGCTTTTTACATTTTCCTGCTCTCCTGTCTTCTCCTGGTATCACTGGTCTGCCTCTGCTCATCCTGCAGCTTTCATAAGCTGCTGGCACAGCTGTTCCTCCACATGTGTCTGCTTTTGTCATCGTCTCTGATTAGTCACTGTGCTGTGGATGTCAAAATGAGAGAAAAAAAAAAACAAACAAAAAACTGCATCTTCCAAAGAATGCAAATAAAACTTGTAATTGAAGCTAAGCTGAAATTGAAATTTAATTAAATAAAGAAAATATAAAACAGATAGTAATTGTACAACTCTAGCAACCATAATGAATATCTAAACAGCACAGATGTAATGTAGATTTCAGTTCAAATTAGGGCAAACATGTATCTTGGGGGCACTGTGAGTATGTCAAAGCCTAAATGCAACTTTGTTTTCCTTGAATTCGCCAGAAATAAAATATTATGTAAAAGTGTGTTATTAGCTGATGTGAATGCCTGAGCTGATCAGAATGAAAAGAAAATCAAAATATAAAAAGAAATATAGAACTCTATTTTGTTGCCATGCCTTGTAAAACCTTGTATTAAGAAGGGTTAAAAGCAGCTTGAAGAAGGACTTTATGTTCTGACATTGAAATGTTTGCGGTGTTGGAAATCTCAACTCTGTGTAGAGACATGGACAATGGACATCTCCCACTGTGTCCACTCCCACAGATGTGCTTGTATGTCAGAGTTGGACATTTCTTTATGACCACAGGCCTTTTACTCGATCATTGAGTTCTGCTTCAGATTCCCTTTGGATGGAAATGTGTTTCTTAACGCAGGACAGCACTCTTACGCGTTTGGCCTGGTTAGAAAGAAAGAGCCACTGATTGGCTGATGTTATCCAGCGTTAGTTTTGAACAAGCTAAATCCTCCTTATTCCAACAGGAATGAAAACACACAAAGCAGGGAGGAGAAACCATTCTTAAGATCCCATTAATTCATATCTGATTGTTTTGGCTTTCATTAAAGTTTGCTGTTGTTCTCAACATGTCAGTGAAGAAATATATTATTATCCAGTTGTGTTTGAGGATTACATATTTCTAGTTGAGGATGTAGAGCCAACAAAGGGTGTCAGAATTGCAAAAGAAGGTATCATTTTTTGGCAATCCATTTTTAATAAAACTGCCAATAAAGATACCAACTCTTTCAGATCTTTCACCTTTCACCTTATCTGTCAAAAACTTCACTGTGCAGAAAATGTTCTAGATAACCCAAGTTACTTTACAAGCAAAGCATCAAGCAATTAAGTCATCATTATTCTCAGCCTCTTTGAGTTTTAGAACATCAGTTTGCTTGTTAACCTTCAATATAGGTCTGAGCTGGGCTGTGTTGACATTGGCTTTAGCTTTTAAAGACAGGCTCTGAGTAAACCTCAGTGGAAGAGAAATGCCTGTTTTCTTTGGACTTTACTCTGCTATATGATCTACAGACTCCATCAGCTCTTGACCTGCAGTAAGTGGCATTCAAAAAGGACAAACCTCCAAATCTGGATGTGTTTCCGTGCATGCTGTTCCCACCTTCACCTTACATCTCTCACATCAGTGCAGAAGTCACGACCGGAAAATAAAAACCTCTCCACCTTATTAGTGCATCACGGCTGTCAAATAATCCTCCACGGAGTCAACTTCTCTCTAATTGATGTGGCTATCTACATGTTTGAAAAATAGTTGGTGTTAGGCTGTGTAGTTGCTGCCCTGCAATTGATGAATTTCTGTGGGTGGTATTCATCTACAGTATTTATTTCAATAAAACAGATATTTCTGCTGTAAAACAAGCATGGTATGTGCCAGATGATTTTTCCCAGAGCTGCACATGTAAAAGCTTCCATGTATTTAGGCACTCACTGGTGACATCAACATGAGTGTCATCAGTGTAAATTAATATTCCCTTTAAGAGCCATTTTGGTTCATGTTTTATTGTTTTGTTTTAAAACCTGCCACCTGGGGCAGTAGTTTGCTGTCCGTTAGACAGAAGGTATTATAATCAAGAGGTAACCGCACACTAGTCTAGATCCACAATGTTCCATTTCCGGGATTGCTCCGTTGCGATAGAAATTCTGCCGGATTTCACTCATTTAGGCCGGATATCCGTCGTCTTGGGCTTCCTTTGTGTTGGCATTTTAAACTCCGGTGGATTTATGAGGATTATGGTTAACTGCTTCTCAGATCTCTGCAAGGTAAATTGAGACCTAGAATATCTGTCCAATCTGAGTTTTCTGTTGCACGACTAAAACAACTTTTGAACGTACACGTTCCACCAAAACAAGTTACCTATTTTGCAGAGGCACCGTTGCTCCGTACGGCACTTGGCGCCACCCAAGATGATTGTGATTGGTTTAAAGAAATGCCAATAGACCAGAGCACGTTTTTCTCCCTTCCCAGAATGCTGTGTGCACTAGCCAGACCCTCCTCCGCAGCGCTGTGGAGGAAGGTCTGGCAATGCCAGACTACCGCACATGTTGTTGTTGGTGTTGCTGAATTTGTTTTGCTAGTTTTTTGAGCATGCTGTAACAATGATAATTGTATGTTACGTTTTATTTGTCTATGATTTTGAAATAGACTAATAAGAGACAAAGTGGCTGTACTCAGTTGATTACGAACGATAAGAAATAAATTGTCTTTGTATGGAAAACACTTGAAATTTGGTCATCTATTGCACGTGTCTTAAACAAATAGGCTATCAATGAGGAACCGTGGTGGCCTTATAGGCAAAAGGGATCACTACATTGCCTATTTCATTAATAAACCAGTTAAGAGACTAGTCAAAAGTTATATGTAGACCCACCATCATGTTGTTGACATTATGGGCAAATATACTGTTTATTTGTCCATCAAAATGTACTTAATGTGTATCTCATGGAGTCTGAAAGAAAAAGAAAATGTGTAGTAAAATGTTTTCATGCAAAAGAAACCAGTAAAACAACAGATTGTGATGTTGTACTGGCTAATTTTACTAAAGCAGGTTTCTTCATTAACTAGGTACAAAAAACATATTCTGCGCACATACTGTAAAAGTATTCACAGTCATATCGACCACATGTTACTTAGCCTGTGGTCACACACAGCTGTCAGAGAGGGTTGGAGGTGGGTCCCCGGGGCCATATGTTGGGGTCAGGGGAGCAGTGTAATGTGCTGGGCTAGGGCCAGGGTGAGAGTCAAACACAGCCCTGTCGCTGCAGTCGGTCCTAGAGAAAGAAAGGCCTTTCAGTCAGAAGGACACACAGACAGCTGGAAGAGGGATACATGTTTCTTTTTTATGTGTGAACAGCCTGTTGCCCACTGTACAGTGTGCTTGTGTGTGTGTGTGTGTGTGTGTGTGTGTGTGTGTGTGTCTGTTGTAGCTTTTTTGTCTCTGCCATTTATTGCCATAGCCTATAAGCTGGTCGTAACAGAACATCATACGGATGGACAGCAAAGAAATAATATCTGCGGATGTTTTGATTCTTTTTGCACTGTGAAACCTTGTCACCACCAGGATCCACAGGCCTGACAAAATTGTGTATGGCCACAGCTGCTCTTCTTTGTCAGAGACAAAATTACAAATATTTTAGTTCCACCCACCTCAAACCTTCTCAAACTGTATACCAATAAACCTCTTGGGTGAGAATTTGATACATTGACTTTTAGTTTTAGTATTTTTTTATGTGTGTACTAGAAAGTATTGAGAAACTGGAAGATCTGGATTCAGTCAGTCCCCGAAGCCACCATCTAGCTGCACCCTGTTAAATATTTCAGGAAGTAGGATTACCAATGATCTAGATAATTATCCTGAATAGTGACTAATTCTGTGGCATTGTTGCTTACGTAAACCTGGAGATTAGCATGTTGTTTAATTCAGTAAAGTATCAATGATACCATACACTTCAGAATTTACTACAAGTACGTTTCTGTCACCTAATTGTACAACCTTTCAAAATATCCCACTGTTCTTTAGGCTGTTAACTGCAGACATATTATTGTCGACTTTGTTAAGGATTAAATAACAGAGAAAAAAGAGAAAGAAGACAAGAGGCAGAGAGAGGATGACATATAACAAAGATAATTTTAAGGCTCTAGGTTATGCTGTTTTATTCTGTACTGTGACAACCATAGATACTGTAGTGTGTGTGCCCAGCCCGGTCTCATGGCAGTTCGTGACATGGTCACGTTATTGAATCAATTGAGTCGTGAACAGGACACAATAATGTTGTTTTCTTCATGTGGTGATTATGAATTTTAAAGCAATGTATTTCAATGGGAAGCATATTTCGTGATCACAGAACGATGACGGTAGCGAGTAGTATTGATGAGGTGAAAGTCTGCGCGTCCCGCGAGTGGCGGCCCATCCCGTTGTTGTGGCCGGCGTGTGGCATTTAGTTTCCCCGTTGTTGTGTGCCCCTGTGCCTGGGGATGCTCCCGGGGATCGCGTCCCACATGTGGCGGTCCGTCTTGTTGTTGTGGTCGGCGTGTGGTGCGTCATTTCCCCGTTTCCCCAGAGCAGGTTCGAAAATCATCACCTGTACACGTTCAAAATTCGTGGCGTGTACACGAAATAAACGTCAAAATCGTGACCTGTACACCAATCAGTAAATCTAAATAACGTGACTATTTCACGACCTGGCGTGAGACCGGGTTGCAGCGCCTCTCCTCGAACCATTAACCTCGTCTCCATGCTACATTCCACTCACAGTAGGCTACTTAACTATGTAATTAGATTTACATGAACTCCTTGTAGGAAGGCTCTTACACACCAATCTGAGTGATGATCATAACCCCAGTCCAATTTTCTTTGCAGTTCATATGGTTCAGAACAAGATTATGTAAAGTACAGTTTCACCACAGAGATGATGATAATGATATCTACTGAATTAGATTTCATTTTAGTTAGATGATTAGTTAAAACACAATTCATTCCTCCGCTTGCCACAGACCCTCGGCTGCATAGACGCCAGCTTGCCTCTGAAGTCATCGCGCTTAGTTGGTTTTTGTGGCCTGACCAGCGGAGCAGATGATTCCTCGGTTCCAGCGCTGAGAGAGACTTTCACCCTCTCCTCCCCTGTGAGAAATGCACTGTGATCACCCTGCTTTGTTACTCCTACTGGCTGGAACACTATTGTCATGGAAATCTCTGTTGTGTTTTCCTTGTGTGTGTGCGTGCGTGTGTGTGTGTGTGTGTGTGTTTGTGTGTGTAATACCCTGCAGCAGGGTGGGACAGACTACAGAGAGAGCCAAGAAAAACACAGCACTGGTCTAATATTGCCTCCCGCCCTCCTTTCCTCCCTCCCTCCATTGGACCTCATCCTTCTCTCCTCCTTCACTACCCACCCTCCATCCTCGCCATCCCCTCATCTGCCCTGATGCCCTTTAAAAAAGGCCAAGAGTCTGGACTGGGCAGGAAATCACCAGGATGGACCCCCGTCACCCCACCCCGATAGCCCTCTGATCTGGCTTATGTCATTGCTCCGTCCAGCTGATAGGGTGGAGTTCTCCCTCCAGGGTTTATTGTGTCACTACTTGACGCAGGGAAACAAATTGCATTAATTTGAATGTACATATGCATGAAAAATGCAAAACAGGTCTTTTCCAAAACAAATACTCCACACAGTGATTATGTTTTCCAAATTGGCAGGCAGTTGTTTTTACAATTTGCCAAAGTTTCACATCCTTGTTATTTATTTATAAGTTGTGCAATGTCTCCCTGTTGATTTTGGAGAATGAAGGCACCAAAGTGTAACATGACCAGAGGAAGTGTGGTTCTGAGGTGGTCCTGATGAAGGTGTATGAGCAGGAGGAGGTGGTGGTCAGATCGGCGCAGGCCGGTGTTCAGCAGCACACACAGAGACGTGGTATGCAGGACCGGACTGGGAAGTTATTTTAAGAGAGAGCCCTTCTGGAAATTCACTCAGAGCTGTCTGCCTCCACTGCTTTTCATCACCGACTTTGCTCGACAGGCCAGGCCATAACAATTTCAAGGCATACAGAGGATGGAAAAAAAAATGTGTTCCTCCAAAAAATTGTTAAAAGGTGCCCTGCCACACAAAACTGTTTTTTGAAATATGTTAATAGGTCCATATGTGTTGTGTGATGTATTATGTCGTGAATGTGAAAATCAACTGCTACCTCCTCTGTTAGCTCTAGCCACCGAAAAGAAATAAGCGGAGAAATCAGGCCAATTACAAAAGCTGGTCAGTCTGACATCATATTGCCCGAGCTCATTACTATTTATTAGCTCGCCCAGTTGCAGTGGGTAAAGGATGCTGATAGCCAGGCTCTCATTGGCTAGCTGTTAGCCAATCAGCAGAACAGAGAGACTAAATACACAGGGTAACAATGACTAACAAGGAACAGGAGGCACAAAAGGTGAAACAAATCAGACAGACAATCACAAGGGAGGGAAAACCAAGGACAGGAAGTAAACTAGACAAGGGAGACAAGACAGACTTCAAAATAAAACAGGAAACAGAACCCACAATCATGACAGAAAAAGGGGTGCTGGGCATCACTGGGACACTGGGCAGCTTGGGGACAATAGAGAGTTCAAGAACACTAGGGAGGCTGCCGGCTAGCAGGGAATCAGGAAGGCGGCTAGCCAGCAGGGAATCAGGAAGGCAGCTAGCCAGCCCGGAGTCAGGGGGGCTGCACGTCAGCGGCGAATCAGGGCGGCTGCACGTCAGCGGCGAATCAGGGCGGCTGCACGTCAGCGGCGAATCAGGGCGGCTGCACGTCACGTACTGTCAGGGTTGCAGCAGGTGGACCCAAATGCAAGACTCTACCAGCGAATGTGCAGAACAAACTCTTTATTTTAACTCACACAACTAACAAACTCAAAACTACAAATGACCAGGACTTACACAGGACTGACAGGGAAAGACAAACCGACAAGAGACAAAAGGAAACAGAGAGACTAAATACACAGGGTAACGAGGACTAACAAGGAACAGGAGGCACAACAGGTGAAACAAATCAGACAATCACAAGGGAGGGAAAACCAAGGACAGGAAGTAAACTAGACAAGGGAGACAAGACAGACTTCAAAATAAAACAGGAAACAGAACATAACAGAACCCACAATCATGACACTTAGATGAGTAAAGAAGGACCTAATTTGGTCATCTCTAAATCTTGTATGTGCAGAATGAGTTTAAATACACTTTCAGGAAGACAGCAATTTCAGAGTTGGGATGGCACTATATAACACTACACTGTGGTTAAACTGTACTGCTTAATCCAAATTCTTCTCCACGGAGATTTCATTAAACGCTTCTGTGTAAGTCATCAAATCTCCCGAACCTTCTTCACGTATCCAGAGTCGAGCTGCTCCTGAGTTTTTACATAACATTCACGAGAATATGTATTAACACTTCTACTGTTATTTGTGGTCATTACAAACACCGGCAATGTGACTTGTTTACGAAGTGGGTGGAAGTTTTCTCCGCTACCGTGGAAGATTCATTGGGATCTGATTTCTGGTAATATCTTTTATCACAGTTTAGTCTCCAACCATCCAGGAATGCCTAAAACCACAGTCGAGGGAGTGTGGGGAAGAAACAAATCACAGAGCTGCAGACTCGAGGGGAAAAATGTTGGCCTGCCTTCACAGCCAAACAACCAGAGCAGAACCTTTTTTTCTTCTTATCTTTTTCCCCTTGCTCTGTTTGAGCTCTGACATTTGCACAGGGTGTGATGCAAGCAGATTAACCTCGCCAGCAAGTACACTTCTGCATTGTAAGTCACGTACTTATTTGTGCACTGTTTGATAATGCTATCTGGGACTTGTATTTTCCTTCTTTAAAATTTCACCTTTGATGTGACTCCTGAAATGATAAAGAGGTATTGGGCCATTCTGCTGAATCAGTGTCAGGACATAAAAAGTATCTCTATAGATATGCTTGCTGCAAACGCAGCATCGGACATAACGTTAGCTTACTGTCAGGATCCCGCAGTCTTCCCATTCTCCCTGCTGATTCCTCACGTCTGGATCCACTTTTGTCTACATAAGAGCTCAGTTTTTCAGGTCGGCAGCTAATAAAAACTTAAGTGACGGATTTTCATTGTTTTCGTTAGCTCTAGCCAAGTTAGCCATTGTTAGCAATGCCAGTTTATGACGCTGTTTTTTTGTGCATACAAACATCGTAACATGTCTACAGATAGAAGATGGACAGCACTGTGTGTACGACTGATTTAGTGAGACAGAAATAAGACAGAAGTGCTTATAACTGTATGTTACTACAGCTTTCACAAAAGTTGATGCACAGAGCAGCCATGTTGGATTTTTACTCGGTGGTTGTCCGAGTTAAGAGCTCGGAAATCCGAGGTTAGGGAGTGTGTTTTTCCGACTTTGACCTTGGAAAATTCAACTTCCGAGTACAAATAGAATACGCTATTAGAACACACACAGGGAGAGGGACTTCATTCTCTACTCAGGACGCTATTACTCCACTATATCTTTACATAGCAAATATTTGTTTACTGCTTTATTAATATTCTGAATGTCGAGCACAGGACCTTTAATAAAAAACACTAAGAAAATTAAGACCGTCCCCAATCTCTAACACTACATGTACACTTCACCATGAAATTGAATTATTAGAATCCTTCAGAAAAAAACATTTTGTTGGTATAATAGTGTATCTGTTTCATATTTCGACATAAAATATATTTTTCTCAATGGAACATTCATAATATAAAAATACACATTTTAATTGTGTCCCCAGGTTTTCACTCAGTCCTGTTAACCAGATGTATCCCCTCCTCCCCATATAAAATGTTCCTCCTCTCTAAAAAAGTTGGGACATTCCGCAAGTCACATGATCAACAGGAAGTAGCATCACTTGAGTCTCCTGAAGGCCAAAAGTAAGTTATTTCACTCTATTTTCTGTATTTTTGATCGAAGTATGACTGAGAATGTCAATCTCAATGTACAGTCCTGTGACCTAAGTTATTTCTTAGATGCAGTGATCTTTTTTAATATAGTTTTGGTAAACCACTTAAAGGTGTTCTCATGCTTTTACCATTGATAATAATAATAATAATACATTTTATTTAAAGGCGCCTTTCATGGCACTCAAGGACGCCTTACAGAATTTATAAAAACATTTCAAAAAATCAAGCCAGTACAACATCAATTTTGATATATCCATATGACATTGATGTCATATGGCTACATTTAATGTGTTTGCTGATGCTGTGTCAAAAACTCAGTCCTGTTACTCATGTTTATCTGTGTTTTTTTGCCCCCAGGCAGCGCTGCCTGGAAGGCACCGTTGGGAAGCACTGGTTATGGTTAGGGTTATGGTTAGGGTTAAGGTTAGGGTTAGGTGCCTTGAAGGCAGCGGTCGCAGCGCTGCCTGGAAGGAGCAGTTGGGGGCAAAAAACACCATTGAGCGTTACTCATACAAACCGACTGGCCTGCATGGCAACTTGCTGTGGAATTCTTTTTCTTTCTTTCTTTTTTGTTGTGGCTTCGTTTATCAAGCAGTGTTTTCAAAATCAGTGTCTGGGTGTAAATGCTATCTGGCGAAGTAATAACATTTACTAATGGAATATTTGACTTGAAGATAACTGCAAAGTGAGTGCATTGCCTGACAAAGACAAACAATAAGCTATCAGATGCTAACAATCAGGGCTCTGCATTTCCCTCTTTCATCCTCAATAATAACACAAATAGACCAAACATTTCATGCAACAGCCATGCCAAAGTATTTCTTCTCATGCATTTTGACCAACTAGCTGCCTGAAGGAAACTGAGTGGCACTCTTATTTTCAGACTTTGAGTTTAGTGATGGATGATTTGCCTATAAATGAATCAGCAGATATTCCTTCCAACATTAGATATCCACCATTTTAAAACTGAGTCATAATCTTACCAAAACATGAAAATATGAAGAAATAGATAATGTACTCTACATCAGGGAGCATTTAATCACTGTGCAAGTACATCTGTGTTGTTTCTACAGTCTGATGTTAGTTTTTCAGTGTTCCAGTTTGCTCTGTCCATTTCACGGACAATCCCAGGGGACATTACAACTCTTAAATTGAAAGTGAAAGTAAGAATTTGTATTGGCCTGTGCAACCATACCATATCTGCAGGGGTGTGTTGATCAATTTCAGTAACCTGATGATTTTTTTATTTTTGGCCAGTCTCTCAGATTTTTTGGGAATCAAAACTCATCTGTGCTCCATTCTTCCCTCTTAGTACTTGAAGTTGCAGAACACAATGTAGCAAGCAAGCATTCTAATGCAAACCATCCCAATTTCTGATCCTGTCAGTCCTTACCTGCCTGACCAGCAGTTTCAGTAAACCCCCCTAAACCTTTTTTTTTCTACAATGCGCAATTCCACTGTCATTGCCAATTTAACTTCACAACTTTATGTATTGTGGTTTTTTTTTTTCCACAAGCAAAGTTTGTGCAGAATTGTGGATGTACGGAATGTGTGCATATGGCGCCTCAAAAAGTTAACCAGAAAGCCTTCAGACACTTGGCAGATTTCATGGTGGGACAGCCGTATGTTTCTGCGATTATCCGTCGTTTATCCAGACTACCTATTTGTATCTTTTCACATCCACTCACGTCTTTCCATTGCCTTTTTATGTGGTCACGCTGCGTCTAAAATTCACTTTGTTTTCAGTCTCAACACGCATTGGGTGAGGTTGTGGCTCTCTTTTTTTATTTGCATGTGTGCATGCTAGTAAGCACCAAGATGGCTTGTGTCAGAATTGGTAAAAATCCACGATACACACCGTGCTGTTATCATCACCGAAGTAATGAGTAAAATGTCACGAGTAATAGTCCCAAAATTGAACAAGATATAAACAACACAGGTTGACAAATATAGGAATTGACCCTTTAAGCTTCTCTCTGTTGTGATGTGATATATTTATTGTTTTTACGTGGCTAGGGGACACTGACGGGGCTGATGGGAGTTTTGCCATGTCAAAAACTAAGAGGATTTGAAAGTGTTAAATGGTGTCTACAGTCAAGCTCAGTCACACTGACCTGACAATGAAATGTTGAGAATACCAGGAGAGAGAGAACGAGCATCGAGGATTCTTTTCAATCGGACAGTGAGATAATGTTTTTTTTTTTTTTTGTGGCTTTTGTTCCCCAAAGCAGGGATCTTGTTTACAGAGATTGGACAGTTCTCAAGAATGCAGGCTGAGATCTGAGGAAATGGTTGTTGTCCCCAGAGGAAACTTCTAAAGCCTGGCTGCAGAGCCAGAGAGGAGAGGTTGACAGGGACTTTAGCATGTTGAACTATTCCTTTCCAGTGTGATGATATAACATACCTGTTTATAGACTCACACAACCAGAACAAAAGCTTAGATTTCATTATGATATTTACGTGTGGGAAACATTCTCTGAGAATCATTTGAGCTCGATCTGATACCAGATCAGCTAACCGTGGAGAATTTTTAAATAATAACATCACTTAGTGCTTCTCAGGAAATATAAACATCACTAACAACTTTTAAAGCAACATATAAAATGAACAAAATGAGTCAGCAACTTTATGGCCTAAACCTTTCCTTGGATTTATTGAGAAACTATAGAAGAATAGGGTAGAATAATTTCCAGCCACGTTTTCACAGCTTGACAATCGGAAGTAGCGCACCTTTTATATATATATATATATATATATATATATATATATATATATATATATATATATATATATATATATATATATATATATATATATATATATATATGTATATATATATATATATATATATATATATATATATATATATATATATATATGTATGTATGTATATATATATATATATATATATATATATATATATATATATATATATATATATATATATATATATATATATATATATATATATATATATATATATATATATATATATATATATATATATGTATGTATATGTATATATGTGTGTGTATATATGTATGTATATATGTGGGTATTGAAGGACGGCAGAGCACGGAGCCAACATGCAGCGGAGCCGATCCGCAGCCATACCGCAGTTGTTGGAAATGAGGGGTTACACAGGACAGCTGAAGATGTGAGAGAGGGGGAATGACATGCAGCAAAGGGCAGCTTTTAACATGCTGGATATCATTATAGTTTAAAGATATCCACTTGGCTCAGTTTCAACAGTGAAATGACCCCTCATCTGCAATAAAAATGAATGATAGTCACTCCCTAAAGTATATTTCATCTTTGCAAGAGGTAAGAGGCATCATCCTCCCTCATCCTCTATCTCATATTTTTTATCTTGTAGTCACTGTATCACTTTAAACTCGGGTTGGCAGTCATACTGGATCCTGCAATCACTTTGACAGCTCATTAGCGGAGTAATCTCTGGCAGCTGCTCAGAAGCCTTCAGGTTACAGGATGTCTTCTGAAATTTACACAAATTTACATTCTGAATCTTTTCTGTTGCCAGCATTCACAAAAAAATGTTGTGTAAATGTGTAAAATGTAAAACATCTTCTTGTTTTCTTATTTGCTGAAACCCTTTTACTACATTAACCATCACAAATCAACTCTGGAAGTGAAAAGAACTCAAAAAACCTAAGAAATAAAACCGTGTCCATTCTATATTCTTTACACTGTTGTTCATAGTGAGAGTCTACTATAATATAACTTCTATCACTGAGTACAGTCCTTAGTTTACAGTACAGAAAATTATAAAACATTTTTTGCATTATTCCCTAAAATTGGGTTTACAAAACTGTGATTATGTTAGAAACAAATATTCTTATAAAAGGTCACAAGCTGGGGCGACCTCTAGCTCACCCAGTAGGAGCGTGCGCCCATGTAGTCCTTTGCAGCGGCCCGGGTTTGAATCCGACCTGCGGCCCTTTGCTGCGTGTCATCCCCCATCTCTCTCTACCACCTTTCCTGTCTATCCACTGTCACTAACAAAAAATAAAGGGAAAAGCCCCAAAAAATAATCTTACAAAAAAAAAGGTTACAACCTAACTAAAGAAGTACGATGTCTTTCCATACATTTGTGCACAACACTACGAGTCAGATAATGGGACATTTGCTTCTTAAATGGCACACAAGCATAATTTGTTTGTATATGGACTTCAATCTGTCACCACTGACACTTAGTCTTACAAATTCCAGCTTTAGATTGTTTTAATTGGCATGAAAATACTGGAAAGATCCTACCAATACTTTACTGTTGCCTAGTGATGGTCAAATGAAGCTTCGCGAACCAGTGTCTTTACTTTCTGAGCTCACTAGATGGTGCTCTCTGTTCAAAATAGGGTTTGAAAACCCATTGAATTGCCATTAATTTAACCTTTTCCTTTAACAGATCGCGCCATCTAGTGAGCTCAGAAAGTAAAGACACTGGTTCGCGAAGCTTCATTTGACCATCACTACTGTTGCCTCTGGTATTCTCAGGTTGTAAACTAATTTGATGTGCATTTCACAAACGGAGACATTGTTGCGAAGATTCATTTTTTCAAACGCAGCAAATAAATGTGTCTGGAATGGGAATGTGGTTTTAAATAACAAAGGTGAAGTGACATTGATGAAAGCTTTATAAAGATACAGAAGTGCTCAGATTAGAATAAACCACCACTGCAGTTTCCATGTGATGACACAGCAGTGCTTTTGTCTTACTCGATTAGAGACTGTGGTCCGGATGTAACAGCAGCGTTTTATGTCCTAATAGTTTACAGGCCTTGTATTTGTCTGATCTAAGTCTGAGCTGTTCTCTTTATTTCCTCAGCAGCCCCTGCAATTTTCACAGCTACTTCGTGTCTGACTCGCTTGCTATCTAAAGATCCTTGGATTTCACAATCTCTTCACTTCTGCACAAACAAGACTTTGCCATGTGACGTCCGGAAAACGCTCAGCAGAGAAACTATTCAGGCACAACACATGAATTACCTGTCCGGGCCTGTGGCGAGGGAAAGATTTTATCATTTTAAAGCCAAACACGCACAGACCCGTACACATTCACAGCACAATTAGACATCTTTAAAGTACCAGGATTAATGTGTCACATGTTTTCCTCCCAGCTACACATTGTGTAAGAGCAAACAAAAGCACAGGGATTTCAGTGTGTGTATGTGGTATACAGTGTGTTCTCAGCAATTGAAATGCACTCTAGTGTGACAGCACTGAGGTACATGAGGTAATGGTTATATCTATTGTCTTTCATAGTCAAAAACCAGTTAAAGGAGTTTGTCGTGCATTCTAATGTCACAAGTGGAAGAAAAATGATTCTGATTTTTTTTACTTAAACATGCTGTAGGTAGGATTGTGAAGATCCAGGCTTTAACCAAAGAATTTGAACACTGACAACTTCTCAGTCCCTCCCCCCCGTTTCTGCTAAAGCTCAAACGGTCTCCTAAGCCCCTCCCCCCACAAGGGAGAATGAATGCGTGTGCATGAGCAGTGGTTGACACGCAGTTAGGTCCCCCCCCCCTTTGCATTTACAGTATTATGATTATGTTTTTGTTTTTTACGAAGCCATACTGTGTTTTTCGGTCTCTGCTAGCGTTGCGAGTAAATGGTTACTCTGGCCGAAAAAGAGTGAAGACTACAGACGATAAAACTTACCGCTTATCGACATAGGTGCCGCCAACGAGAACAAAACAAAGGATTTAATAAAAATATGTAGAGACTAATATAATAATAATCTCAATCCGCATTTATGAGCCACTATAAGGGTGTGGCTGTGTCTGTATCTGCAGACACCCTGCCCTCTGCCTTTTTTACTTGTACTTAAGTGCAGTATACATGAGTAAATGTACTTAGTTACTTCCCAGCACTGGATGTTACATTAACATACTGCCTCACAGAGAGTGATCTGTGGTTTAAGACCATCAGCACGAGTAAAATATGATGTTGTCTCATGAATTTGGTAGGGAAGTCCATAATATTAGTTTCCTATCAATTGTCAATGGAGCCGCTCCAGGGTGTACATCAGTCTGACTTCTTGGCTCTCTGGTTTTTCATTTTGCCAAAGAATTGTTCATGTTGGAAAAATGCTGAGTAGACTATCCTGATAACAAATTGATGAGTCAGTATTTAAATTGCTTGTTTTTAACAAAGAAAACAGAAATATGATACATTCTGCGATGGCAACCATGTTGAAGCTATTGTGGCCTGATTAACTTGTTAGGAGACCTACTTAAAAAAAAAAAAAAACTCCACCAGCAAAACATCTTATTGGGACTTTCCGGAAGAATGTGGAAGCATTTTGGGTCCAAGCCACTGGAATGTCCTTACTCGTAGCCAGGCAAATGTTAAGAGACCAGCCTGGCTTTAGATCAGTATATGGGGTGTTTTGGGAATTTGTACTAGATGTGTATAAGAAAAGAAGAGGGGAATATGAATCTGAGATGGATCCAAAGTGCCCTTAAGGACCATCAGCTCAAGCATTCATTGTAACAGTGGAGCCAGTGGAGATGTGACCTTTACAGTAACCTCAGAGTGTTGGCACCTTTGATCTACAAAGAACAAATGGATACTGGGCGGTAGGGTGTAGAGCTGAAGATCTTTGCCCGAACCCAACGGGACCCGACAGGTTGCGCGGTAAATGAGCGGTCAGGTGATGCGTTTCGATTAGCAATCAATAATAAGGAGGTGAAATGGAGGCTGGCCTCTGGCGATTACGTTTTGATTGCACCAGCAAAGAAAGTAAAGTCTGAGGTGTGGAAAACTTTTGACCATGTGCATAATGAGAATAACGATGTTACAGAGTACTTACGTTATTTCTTTGTTCCAACTTCCAAGAGGCCTATAGCCTACGTTAGTCATGAATAAATTATGCTAAATGTATAAATGAGTAATTCTTGACAAAAGGCAAAAGAGCTGTGTTCGTGCACACATTTGAATAATGTCGGGCTGTAAACGGGTTCGGGCTTTTAAAAAGCTGTCAATCAAAATGTACTTGTCGGGCCTCGGGCCGAATTCTGTCGGGCTCGGGCCTTGTCGGGCTGAATATTTAAGGCCCGATTACAGCTCTAGTAGAGTGTGTGAATTAGAGAGTTTTAATCCAAACAGCCATATTTATAAGAGCAGACACTGCCAAGATGAAAAGTCCCATATCTAATGCCTTTATCAAGCCATGTATTGACCATTTGTTGATTACAACTCCAATCTGGAATCCCTACTAGTAGGGGTGCACGATTCAGAAAATGTCACGATTCAATATTGATTTTTAGGCTCAAGATTCAATTCAAAATCGATTTTTGATTCAAAAACGATTCTCGATTCAAAAAACGATTCACAGTATGTAAATGTAGTTACCTTTCCCATGTGATTGCAGTAGACATACAATAAAAAAAATGTAATAATAATTTTTTTTAAATATGAATTCTATGAATCGATTTGGAATCTGTAGAGCTTGAATCGTGATTCGAATATGAATCAATTTTTATGCACACCCCTACCTACTAGGTAGAAGAAGGCACTTCAGCCTCCTGATGTGCACCTTTCAGATGGGTCTGGACAATAACATGCATCTGGAACCAGTCAGTCTGAAGTCTGGGTCAGCCCTCCCCCTCAACAATGTGTGGGTGTAGGGCAATGAGACCGAGAGGTAAAGGAGGGCAGACAGAAAAACAGAAACAGACACAGAATTTGGTACTATGGTAGTAGCTACTGTACGTTTTTTTTTTTTTTTTAGCTTCATTAATACATAATAACCAATTTATCTGTCCTTTTTATTAGCACACATTTTGTAGGAGCAGTTTTAGCCACGCATCCCATGATTTTAATTTCCTCTAATGCCACGATAAGTTTGACATTTACTGTATGGAATTATGACAACTGTGGGTTGGCTATGAAGTTTGGTACAAACATGTATGTCCTCCTTACAATGAATTGGGATCATTTTAAAGATCCCCTGACTTCTAACGGCATCTTCAACATTTCACAGTATCAGATTTGTGTTGAGTGCTAATTAGCAAATGTTAGCATGCTAACACACTAAATTATGAAGGTGAACATGGTAAACATTATACTTGCTGAAAATCAGCATGTTAGCATTGTCATTGTGATATGTTAGCATGCCAACGTTAGCCGTTAGCTCGAAGAACAGTCGGGCCGAAGTATAGCCTTGCATAGCTGCTAGCGTAGCTGTAGACGCCTTGAATTTTTTTCATGCTTTTTACTGTTTCAACTCATTCTTTGCAGTTCATTTATATGAAACTGTGTTCGTTATCTCTTTAACAACAACAAATATATTGAGGGTACACTGTAATGACTCTGAATGCTCTATCAGTGTTTCAACATGAATTTCCATATGTTTTAAATACACACCTTAGCTCTACAGTCAGCTTCAAATCCCCTTTGCTTCCGTGTTCTTGTTGTCGCTATCATCTATTAATTAAACTATTAGCTGACATGTCAAACACTAATTGGATTTAGGCAACACGGGTTAATGGATTTATTGACCGCATCTGTATACTGGTTACAGTTTATTCTCTAAGGGCTTTGATTCAGGATGAAGAATGAATGTTCGTGTTTAGAAGGAACATGATGAATAATTTGCTGAGAGACCTACTTCCCCCATGACTTCCCCACACGTGTCAGTTTCTAACAGTTTATAAATAAATGTTTGCATTTTCGTTTTTCAAACAAATCCACAGTAGGAAAGAGGGGCAAACTTAAAGGAAAGAGGGAACAAATTAAGCTTTTATGTGGCATAAAATCATGATTCCATATGACTTTTTATCTAATTACAAATTCTTTCTTCAGGCCTTCAAATAAATCAATCTGAGAAGGAAAAACATACCTCTTTGGTTAGACTGTTCACAACTCATGTCCACACTAAAAGGCCACATAACCTGGGTTTAATGGTCACAAGTAGATATCGCTTTATTTTTACATAGTTACAAGCTAAAGTTATTATAATAATTATTGTATTGTTATAGTGTATACTGTATAACAGTATTTTTTTATATTTCTTACTGTCCTTTCTGTTTTTATTCTGTATATGTTAAGTGAGTGTTGTACTTTGAGAGCAAAGATTAACCAGAGTCAAATTCCTTGTTTGTTTACGCAAACCTGGCCAATAAAGCTGATTCTGAGTCAAAAAAAAAGTTAGGACCTCAGTCCTCCGCAGTAAGGAAGAATCTGAATAATCCCATGTGGTTCTGCATAAACATACCGAATGAGAAAAATACTTCAAAATAAGACTTTTCCATTACTAAAGATTGCTCATATCGGTAATTCAGTGAAGGGGCATCACAAGCCCCCCAAAGACTGGCAGTGCCAAGATTCCTCTCCCAATCCAACTCCCAAATCTGGTCTCAATATTGGCTTTTGGCCCTGCTGTGACACTAGCCCCAGCAGAAAGCAGCAGAAGCAAGTGGAGGAGGGATTACCAAACACACCCATGTGTGTTGATTCGACCATCTGTTGCCTTTGTTTCCTTCACATGCTGGAGGAGGAGGAGGACGCTGTAATCCTCTGCACTATGGAGGTCAAGTCCATGTCAATCCAGGAGCGAGACAACAATCCTGTCTGGCCATCCATGAAAGTGATAGCAACGACAAATTCTTAACTCAGATATCCCCTTTACAGACCACATACTTCAGGGAATTTTACTTACAAATGAATGGGAAATTGTAGTTTTTTTTTGTTTTGTTTTTTGGAGTCGTGACATTTTTGACTGCAGATATGAATAACACATGACTGGACGCAGACAGCTGTAGCGCTGCTAGGACCTAAACACATTTGCTGCTGTGCTCTGGAGCTCAGACTGATTTTTCATTAAGGAAAACAAATGAGGACTCTGGGTACGTCTTTGTCCTCTGAGGTATCCTGTCGACAGGCTGGAGGCGCACTTTTCCTCCCCAGGCCATGCAGACATGAAACTGCTTCTTTCCTTCACTCAGCATCTTGTTTTTTTTTTTTTCTTCTTTTCTTTTATAGACATCTGCTGGCACTTTGGGCCATAACGCCTTTACCATGTGCCCTTGCAGCAGCACTGCAGACCTGATAGATATCCACACTTTCCCCTTTAAATGAGCCAGCTGAGTTGCTTTAGACGTTTAGAGCATGGAGAAAAAGTTAAGAATCTGCAAGTGTAAGTAATGTACATGAGACTTGCAACATGACACCCAGGCATGACTAGACCATTAGCAACAGGACATTTTTTTTATAATACAATTTTTGCACCACGCTGGAGCTGTTTCAACAACTGCTGAGGTAGTTAGCTTCAGCTGTGTCTGATGGAAAAAGCCTGAAAGGAGGACAAGTTGACCAGTTTTCATCTCCCCCACTTCCTTGCTCACATAAATTGGGTTGCTGCGGAGAAGTGCACTGTTAGCATTACTTTGGCAGTACATCAAGGTTTTAGGACTTTTTCCAAGGTGTCCTTTTACTGCCATTGAGGCCTTTTTGCTTCACTAACACTCTGTGGTGTACATCATGGAAGTGTGCGGCAGACAAACTTAATTAGAAATACTTAAAATGCTGTTTAAATCTGCTTCCACCACTCTAATTAGTGTGATGATTTATGCTTGAATTTTAGATTTTCATTCCCCTGTCAGTCTTGGGTTTCTAAGTGAACTTGATGACGTCTCCTTCTGGCACATATCATGGAGGTGACATCACCCCGCCGCTCCAGTTGCATACCAAAACCTGAGAGAGGGCCTGAACTATTACCATCAGACCCAGGCATTGGGTTCAAATATAAACATCTGAATTTTCTTTTTCTTTTTTAAGTTGAAAAGATTGGAAGTCATGAAGTGCATCTGTAACATACACTGATATTTCGCTCTTGACAAACAGTGGAGCGACTGCGACCCTTTAGCATCACTGTGTATCAACACGACAGGGAGGAACTGATAGGCCTACTATAAAGGAAACCAATAGTATCGTTAACGCACCTGTTGTCAGGGTTAAAACAGAAGAGGGAGCTCAATATAATTAAGATCTATGCCAACACCTCATTCACTTTAACAACAGAGCTGCTGATTTGAGCTGTCCAAATGAAATGTTTGCTTCCGAAACATCTGGAACACATTAAAGGGAAAAGCCGGGGTTTCACTTTGACATATTGTTCTAGGCTACAGTTTGGCATTAATCAGCTGTCTCCAAGAATTAACCCAGCAGGACAGCCATTCTCATATAAGGAAACTTTTAATAAAATGTTCCTTGACTAAAAGTTAATATCAGAATGGGTGTTGACTCTTTTCTTGGAGGGTTTTCCTCCACATCCATACAGCTAAAGAACATGTAGGGCCCTATTTTAACGATCTAAGCGCACGGCGGGAAGCGCCTGGCCCAGGTGCGTTTAGGGCGTGTATGAATCCACTTTTGCTAGTTTAACGGCGGAAAAAAGGGTCCGTGCGCTGGGCGCATGGTTCAAAAGGGTTGTACTTAGTGTCTTAATTAATCATAGGTGTGTTTTGGGCATAACATGCAATAAACCAATTAATGTGTCATCTCCCATTCCCTTTAAAAGCCAGGCAAATTTGTACCTTGGCGCATTGCTATTATGATGGCAGATTTACTAAGCAGGAAGGAGAGATGTTCAGGAGAAGAAACTGATCTGCTCATGCGTGAAGTGTGGCTTTTAGACAGTGGTGACTAAGGGCCCATTTAGACCAGAAAAAGCAACCCGGTGATTGGTGCCGCAGGGTGACGTCGAGTTGCGTTTCTCCAAAAGTTTAATCGTCCGCAACTTTTCGCCGCTGGGTGTTTTTTCGGCACCCCACCCTGCAGCATCCAATACCGCATCCTAAACGCACTATACCCATTTAAAATGAATGGGAAGATCTGCGTTTTCACCGGACGGTCTGAATCGGCGAAGCACGGCACAGTGTGTGTGTGTGAATGCAGCCTAAGGGCACGTTCAGACCAACAAAAGCTATTCGGTGATTCGCCAAAGGGTTGTAAGAGTGGGAGGGTCACTTAACTGGCCCATTTGTGTAACTTTCTGTTGTGTTATTTTACCCCCCAATGTAGCACGATTAGACTTTATATTTCACAATTATTGTTTTCAGTCAGATCCTTTATAGACCGCCACAGTGTGCGTGTGAATGCAGACTCACACATGCTGTCTCGTGTTCTAAAAACTAAACAATACATTTGAAACAAGACTAGGAGTCTACAGCCATGCCAGCAGCTCAGTAATGGTGTTCACAGAAGTTAGTAGAATTCATCCTCTTAAATATCCGTAGTACATTTCACAGCAATCCACCCAGTTAGTTGCCTAGATATTCCACTCAAAACCAAAGCTGTCAACCTCTGGTGGCACTTGAGGCAAAGTCAGTGCCAGTGAAATCACAAACCTCAGTAGACTTCAGCCTGCGGGGAACAGGAATGTCTGGACAAAATTACATGGCAATCCATTCAAATGTTGTGATATTTCAGTCGGAACCTGACAGACCAATGCCAGCCACAGTGTTACCATGGCTAAAAACAGTAAAACATGGTCATGACATACTGATAATAGACCTTAGAGATTGCCCACTCGAACCCAAACTTTTAATTGGATGTGAGGAATTCTGCTCTATTCCGACTTAGAGCATATTTTTTTTTGTCTCATTTATTTTGTTTATGTGGACGCTGAAATTTGGATAACAGCTCCTATCCTGGCTATCCTTGTTTCGGTTATATTCAGGACGAACTGTTTGTGTGTCAAAGCGGATGTGTTTTCTTTTTTTAAGAGTCCTGGTTTTTCATCAGTGCTTCCTTGGTAAATTGTTTGTTTAGTTTTTTTTATACTTGAGAGAGGAGTTAAATAGGTTGTTGTAAATAAAATATGATGCTCACTTGTTCCAAATATAAAACAGAATACTTCAATAGTCTAGATATAATGTCTGGAAACTGGAAAATGGAAACAAACTCACAATGTTGCTGTACAAATCTACAAAGACGAGAAAGACAGTAGGCGATAACCATCATAACATTTTATTAACATTTTTAGGTCCCCTTCCCTTAAATCAGTTGACAAATTACTTACTGAAAATCACCGTCTGTTATTTCTGAGACTGAACCTAAAGCATAGAGTTCCTGCAACTCACCCGGTCACACATCCATGTTAAGAAACAGTTAACTGTGTGAAATGCCTGGCATTTAACTTATGCTGCTTTGGAACATTAGAGGAAAGTGTCATTATGAAACCTGATTGGGTCTGCAGGCACTTCTTTAAATGTTTTTTTCTTTTCTTTTTTCACGGTTTCTTTTGCACCTTGCATTTCTATCTTTTGCCCAAAATCTGTCTTTGCCTTTGGTGTCCTATGTAGTTTCTGGAATGTTTCTTTTTTCTTTTTACTTCTTCCAAGTGCTTTCTTCACATTTTCCTCAGCGTAGAACAATTACAGAACCAGAGAGCACATTCGATTTCACTTCGACCAAACAGAGTAAAAAAGAAAATGTCTGACTTCTTTGGTCTTGGAGAAACTGCGATGAGTGCAAATTCAATGAGCAAAGTATGAACAGCACAGGTTTGTTCAAAAATACACATAAACAACACCACATTTAGACAGCAAATAGTTAAAGACTGCAGATGTGGACTGAACAGTACCAGTAACTGAGACACTCATATCTGAGTCACGCACAAACACAGGGACCATTTGTTTACTGAGAAACCTGCAATGAATCAGCACTTCTTTGTTATGGGAGAACCATAATAAGGCTCAAACCTCAAATTCTGAAACTTGACCAGGCAGGGATGTCACAAAATAACTTTTTCTTTCACTTTTTATCCACACCCAAACATACCACTGAGAAATCAAACCCTCTTCCATCAAAATAAAGAATCAGTGCCTCACAACTGATGAATAAACACTGGAAATTGCTTCAGGAGAAGCGTGTCAAGCTCACAAAAACATTCCCTAGACTACCTCTTAGGTTACGGACGCTGAACGGTTTTTTTCTAGTTAAACATGATGAGTAATGTTACTGGAACAACTCTTCTTTAGTAATGAACACTAATTCAAGCAGTGAAGAGGGACTTCAATCCTAAGTCACTCAAATCTCATTCAGTGTGGAAAAATTAGTACACTAAATGTGATAAACAAAATGTAAAAAAAAAAGTGACACGTCACTGTGATCACAGCTGGAAGAAGAGCAATAAGATATATGTAATATTATTAAAGGAAGAGTTTCACATTTTAGAAAATCTGCCTATCCGCTTTCTCGCTGATAGTTATGAGAAGATTGATGCCACTTTAATGTCTGCAGGATAAGTTTAAGGCTCTAGCCAGCAGCATGTTAGCTTAGCTTAGCTTAGCTTGGAAACGAGGAAACAGCTAGCCTGGCTCTGTCCACAGGTAACTAAATCTGCTTACCAGCACCCTAAAGCTCACCAATTAACACGTCATATTTGTTTAATCCATACAAATACCCAACTGTAAGAATGGCACGTTGTGGTTTTACAGGGGGTTATGTGTTAAAATATTGGCATGAGTCATAACCCCCTGACAAAAAACACAAATTGAAGTTTTTACAGTTTTGGTTTTTTTTTAAATAAAAGAAATCTAACATTTTAAAGTAGTGAGTATTAGATAAACTTTGGACAGAGCAAGACTAACAGTTTTGCCCTCTGTCCAGTCTTAATGCTAAGCGAAGCTAACCATCTGCTGGCTGTAGCATCATATTTAACGGACAAACACAAGAGTGTAATCAATCTCAAGAAGAAAGTGAATACACACTTTTACAAAAATGTCAGAACAATTTCTTTAAGTTATTATGGATACAGTGTAGAAATAATCTAAATGAAATAATATGGTTCTGTTTGTGCATTAGATGTCGTTTTAAAATACTTGATATGAACAATAAATCATACTGTTTTCTGACTCCGACTACATTAAACACAAAACTCTACTAACAGGAAGAATTTGGTCTTGTGTCAACTAAATGATTTAATACAAATATTGAAATGCCCAGATGATGTACCGCCTCACACAACCAGTTAATCCACTTCAACTATCTCACTACATTTACTAGTTGGCTAGATAAACCGGCTGCTACGTAGATATCGTTTTTTTGTTTTCCACTGTGGAAAAAGGGAATTGATCTGCACAGTAGTTGACTCACACCCACACATAAACACACCCTCCACACTATGACCCCGTAGTGTATAAAAACATGTGCAAACTTGTTCCTAAATGCATGTCATTCGAGAATTTCCCCTTAAGACACAAGCCATGCTACAGACAAATGGCCAATTTAAGAATATTCCATGCCTTCCTTAAAAGGCACTAACTGCATGAAAAACATAAGAAAATGACATTATGAAGCTGAATTACATGGTATAAGTAAGTCTTCCACATTAATTCCACATTATTAGTTAAGAAAGACATTTGCGACTTGTACTAAGAGATAACAGAGAAACTGATATGAATTTCAAAGCAGTAAACACCTGAGCAAGATTTACACTTAACAAGAAGATGGTGAAATTCCACTTTAGTATTAAGTGCACTTGTTTGGCCAGAAATACTATATTTTCATGGTCTGATGAGAAAAATCAGTGACTTCAATAAAATCCTAAAATGCTGTATTAAAGAACATTTGTAATGTTTATCAGATTTTGGTAGATAAACCATAATATTGTGGGTTTATTCTAGAAAAGTTCATATTGGAAGCAACTTGAATCTGTCCCAGGAGAAGCCAAAGTGCATGATGTATTGGAGAGAAGGGGACAATTTCAAAACAGAACCCGTTTCATACTATAGAACAATAAACTACAGGTTTGCTATGATTCTTAAACCTATCTTCTTATTTTAATGTTACAAATACCTTAAATTATGTCTGTGGCGTTGCCTATGTGATGCGTATTTCAGAAATAAAAAGGTACAGTAGGTTTTAAAAAAAATGTGTCTTTGAATCCATCAAAGTGAAAGACTGACTGGCTTTGCACATCTTTGCTTAATTCATCTGCAAGTCTTTTCAAACTGAACCAAACACCAACACAAACACCTTGATAAAAGAGTCAAGACTTGTGTGTGTTTTTTGGCATCTTGAACAGGGCAGCAATTTGGTGTCTTTACAGACAGTCATACATGCGCAGGGTGCGCTCCAGTTGCTGGACAACACGTTGGTAAAAGGCTATCTGCTCCGTGAGGTAGGCCTGCATCATGTCTTTGAAGTCCACCTCTCGCTGGTGATGGAAATGGCTCATCTCCGCCTGGAGGGCAAACCCAACCGTCCGGCAGCGTTTCCTAATGCCGTCTGCCTCGTCCTGGTCCATCTTTCCCTCGTCACTCATCCGCTGGCTCTCCTTCACCTTGGCAAAGGCACCTGGGAAAAGATTTTTAAAAAAAAGTTTTATTATTTTAAAAACTTTAATATTCTAAACACAAAATCTCAGTGGCAATATTGGTAAACTGTAGTCTCATGTTGCCAGACCTTCCTCCGCAGCGCTGCAAAGGAGGGTCTGGCTAGTCCACACAGCATTCCGGGATGGGAGAAAAATGTGCTGTAGTTTATTAGCATTTCTTTAAACCAATCATAATTGTCTTGGCACCGTACACGTACGGAGCAACGGCGCCTCTGCAAAATAGCCTCGGTAAGGAACTTGTTTTGGTGAAACTTGTATGTTCAAAAGTTGTTTTAGTCCTGCAACAGAAAACTCAGATTGGACAGATATTCTAGCTAGCTGTCTGGATTTACCCTGCAGAGATCTGAGGAGCAGTTAACCGTAGTCCTCAGAAATCCACCGGAGTTTAAAATTACAACACAAAGGAAGCCCAAGACAATGGATTTTTTTCCCTCCGGTGCCGCAGAATTCAGCCGAATGTCCGTTACCTTCCGCTTTCTTTGTGTTGTAATTCTAAACTCCAGTTGATTTATGAGAACTGTGGTTAACTGCTCCTCAGATCTCTGCAGGGTAAATCCAGACAACTAGCTAGACTATCTGTCCAATCTGAATTTTCTGTTGCACAACTAAATCAATCTTTGGACATACTTTGAATGTTCCACCAAAACAAGTTCCTTCACCAAGGCTATTTTGCAGAAGCACCATGGCTCCGTCAGCGCTTAGCACCGCCCAAGATGATTGTGATTGGTTTAAAGCCATGCCAATAAAGCAGAGCACGTTTTTCTCCCATTCCGGAAGGCTGTATGGACTAGCCAGACCCCGTGCTCTGCTTTATTGGCATGGCTTTAAACCAATCACAATCATCTTGGGCGGTGCTAAGCGCTGACGGAGCAATGGTGCTTCTGCAAAATAGCCTCGGGAAGGAACTTGTTTTGGTAGAACATTCAAAGTATGTCCAAAGATTGATTTAGTTGTACAACAGACAATGCGAGACATTAGGCTAGCGAAAGGCCATTCAAAGGACAATCAACAAAAAAAACTTGTATTTGGTATGTGGTAAAGCAGATGGTTTCTGTTTACTTGCCCAATTTTCTGAGATATTAATCTCTGAAGTTTCTGCATCCACCCAAATACAACAAAACATATTTTATCACATAGTGGTATCTAGCCATGCAGCTAGATGTTTGTTTGTGCTGAACGCTGTTGAATTCTTGAAATTGAACTGTTTATGCTGTGGGCACCACAAACTACTTCCATAGATTTGCTGTCATAAATATTAAAGAAATGTGGATAAACTGGGCAAGTACAACCAAAACTATCTGAATGGCTATGACCATCAGATTTATGCAAGAAATTATGTTTTTTGTTGTTGTTGGACTGACCTTTTAAAGTCATCGTCAACTAATTTAAGCAATGATACGCTGATGTATAGTCACTGAAAAGGATTAAAATGAATACCCTATATCAAATGTTGTATTAAAAGTCAAGTATAGTTAAAAACGGTCTTAGATTTGTATTGCTCTTTGGGTGGGTCTGTATTACTGTACGTTGTGCTATATGAAGAAAAAAAAAAATGTATACCAACATCTCCTCCATGGCACTCAGCAGTAAAGACCAACATTGTAACTTTTCCCCAAGAAATTAACTTCTGTCAAGCTGTACACTTTATAGGTAGAGCAGTGAACAGACCACACAATTACTTTTTGTTTCATTGCATACCAAACGTCTAGTTTCAGTGTGATGCAGACATGTTGTAACCACAGGAACATGACGTCAAAGAACATGGCAGCCTAATGGCATGTGGCCACGCTGCATTTCTCATCAGATTAGTGAGTCTGTCTCAGTCTCCTACAATCTGAGCTCGATTCCAGGAAGACGATTGATTTTAGTCATGTGGATGAGCTAGCTAGCTAGGAGGACTAGTTTGCACAAGCTAGGTGTAGTGTCTTTACTGTAGCCGCTGCAGCGTACAGGTTTTATCCATTAACTGTATCTGTGAGTTCATGCCGCCTTGGATTTTGTATGGAATTCTTGGCAGAAGTCTGGGAAAGCATGAACAGCACTTATAGTCTGTTCCAGCAGCAAGGAGGCGTGTGGACTACAGTCTGTGGCGGTGACCTACATTCATGTATTCTGTTTTCCACATGGTGTGTGTGTGTGTGTGTGTGTGTGTGTGTGTGCTAATGCAAAAGCTCATCACAGAGAAAGCTTGATGTGCTCTTCCACCCAACTAAATCTCTGCTCTAAATGATGCTAAATTAAACCCACAAAATACAAGCTACAAAAAGTAAAACTGTGACAGAATAAAATGCAAAGCTGTATAAGTTTCCTACCATTCTACAAACCAATCCCTGTTTCCCACTATAGGCTTTCTGCTTCTTTTCACGGAGTTAACAAATGCTATATGATACATGGCCAGTGGTCTGGAAAGTCACCAGATTTGTTTATCTTGCCCAACCAGACTGGCTACCGCATGTTTATGGCTGTGGTGGCCAAGGAAAGAATTTAACTATTTCCCATGTGACAGCTTCATGGGTCTGTGCTAGGTACATATTAGTACTCTGTAGGGGTTTAAGAAGGAGTGAGAGGAGAGGAAAGAAAAGGAAAGGACAACAGTGTGCAGGGGTTTCTGCAGATTTCACCAAGTTAAATTTAAGACCTTTTTAAAACCACATAGAATGCATATTTGATACCGATTTCATCATCATACCTGCCAAAGTATGAAAGTATGTTGAAATACTAGTGGGGACAATATGGCCTAGAATTATTTATTATTTTATCACAGGTTTTTTTACCAGTACTTTCCAGCAGTATGTAAAAGTAGTTCCAAATGATATAATTAATTAAATCAATGCAACCTGGACTTGCAAAAGTAGCAGCAAAAATGGATGGATTAACCAATTAAAAAATTATGATACATACATTTAAGTTTTAGCCAAAATCAACACTTGCGCATTATGACACAATGGGCCCTATTTTAACGATGTGAAACGCAAGTATCAAACGTGAAACGCAAGTAGCTTTGTGGGCGGATCTCGGGCGCTGTTGCTATTATACCGGCGGGATAAATGAGTCTTGCTCCCGACGCAAATCTAAAATGGGTTGGTCTGAAGTAGCTAGGTGTGGTTTGGGCGTAACGTGCAATAAACCAATCAGAGCGTCATCTCACATTTCCTTTAAGAGCAGGCGCGCTTGTTCCATGGCGGATTGCTATTATGACAGCGGATTAGCCTGCTGCAAGCCAGCAGGAGCTGTCCGGGATGCGGCAAAGTAATAAATGCCCGTCTTGACCGGGTGGCGATGTTGCTGCGGCCTCTCGGGCGCATCTCTACAGTCTGGAGAGGATTGCTGCAGCCATGGAGCGTGGGCCTCCAAACGCACCATCTGTTCCTGTTGTGCCCCTTCCTCCTCCCCCCACTCCATCTCCATCCACCCGCTCCATCAGGAGTGCATCGCCACTCCCGGACCAGATCCCGCCGGAGTGTCCAATCCCGCTGTAGTTCAACATCATGTCTCTTTAAGTCCTCTAATATTTCCTCATTTATGTCATCAACACATCCATGATTCATGGAAATGTTGTGTAAAACACAACAAGCCACAAAGAATGCTGCGACTTTCTGAGGACTGTACTGTAAAGTGCCTCCTGACCTATCCAAACACCTGAAGCGCATTTTCAGTAATATTTTTCCTTGTATTTATGTATGGTTTGCAAAAATGGGAACTGCTGCGTCCGTGTAGATGAGAGAAGCAAAGTGTATGCGCGTTGTGCACACGCTACATTATGGCCAAGCATGCGCCCCTAAAATAGCATCTGAATAACGCGCCACAGGCTTTAGACCAGGTTTTTCCTGGTCTTTGGCAGAACTGTTTTCTGAAACAGCAAAATTTCACCAGGGAACGTTTGCGCCTAAACATGCCTCCGCTTTTCGCTGAACCGCCCCCGGGAGTGCAAATACATCCCTAATTTACTGACGTGCGTCTGTGGAGGGAAAATCAATTGCAATTGCGCTGAGCGTTTAAAAAGGGCCCACTGAGCTTTCAGATAGCCGCAGTGACAGTGGGATTGAACACTGGATTACAGTAAAAAGCCTCCTACACACAATCCACTGTTGCAACAATCCCACTTATAATATGTAATGTCTCCTGACAGCCTACAATTGGGAACAAAAATATTTTAGAAACATTCTGCTGCCTATGCCTGGGAAGAGAAAATATTAAGGACTTTTCAAGACCTGCAGATTCCCTCTCTAGTTTAATAAGTCATACTGTGTGTGGGTGGGTGTGTGTGTGTGTGTGTGTGTGTGTGTGTCAGAGAGAAAAAGAATGAGGATAGTCAAGATTAATTATGGCCATAACCCTCTGGGGAACTGAACTCAGGCATCTGCTAAATTCCCCATTCCCACAGCCCGAGGTCACTGCGAGATGATTTCAGGAAGTGCAGCACTTCTCCTCTACATCTTCATCTTTCTTCTATCCATTTCAACACAAACATAACATGGAGAAAGGAAGTCCCTCTTTAAGATGTGTATTTGTTTACAGCATGTGTTGCTACTTGGATTTATGTATTAGTATTGATAGCTGAGATCCTCTTATACAAAGCTAGCTTCCTTTTTCTCCACAGACTGCCCATTCTTCTAAGATCCAAACATTAGCACACAGCAGTTTGTAGTAGGGGTGTCACGATACCAAAAATTCAGTAGTCGGTGCCAATACCAGTAAAATAACACTATTCTCGATGCCGATACCACGGTAAAAAAAGGATTTTCTTAGATTCCATGTACTTTAACTTGAAACATGAACTTCTTTATTAAAATATTTGAAAAATATCAAAATATAATAACAAGACATACAAAACATGTGAAATAGAGCATAGAACAACATAATAAAGTGCAATTAATTGTCATATTGCAACAACTAGTGTCCCCAGACATATTCCAGACTTCCAGGAATCTTTTCAAAAGGCACTGTGCAAAAACAACAGTGCAAAACAAAACAGTGTTTCTAACAGTTGCGTGACCAGAGACGTAACAAACCCCGGGTAAATATTGGAGATGTATTTGAAAGATGGAGACAGCTTAGATCCCAAAAGGATGCAAAGTTGGCCAATTTCCTCCTGAACAGGTAGCTAAGCATTAGCTTCAGGCTAATTTATCACGGCTACAAGGGACGGGCATTTTATGTCATTACAACATTTGTGTACTCACATTGAATTATATAGCTAGAGTACCCGAGTTGGTTACTCGCAAAAACAATTTAGACATAGCCAGTAAAGTGATCCTGACTGGTCCTGGCTAACCGCGGCTAACACCGCCATGCTAACTGCTAGCTAACGTTACCGGAGGAGCAGGCACACGGTTGTTTACAACGTGTAGCCTGTTCAGCGGCTGTAGCCGACAACGGTGAGTTATTTGAAGCCAAGAGAGGGGGGCAGTAAATCAGGAAGAGAGGACCGTAAGCTTGCAGTGAACATGCCGTTTTTTAGGTCGGTTAGAATCAAGGGGGTAAACTTTGCTTCAGAACGCGAACCTCCGATGGCGCCATTTTGTTGCTACAAAGCGATCACTTCTTGTTAGCATTACACTGACCGGCATTTTTTTTTACGTCACTTGACTGCGAATAACATTACATCTGAAGCGTTTAAAGACTCTATTTGTCCATTGTTTATTTCTAAAGAAACACGACAATGTATAAAAGGCTCCATTACCTTGTACCTCACGTTACAGCTCCGTAGCAGACGTTTTTGTAAAAATAAGCTAACGATTGTGTCATAACCAAGTGACTTACTGTCGCACAGTAGAGGAATTACCGTATAGTACAGGAGAAGCTCGCAGGCAGTTTCGACTTACATTAGCTGTTTAGGTTTAATTACTAATGTTAACTAGCATGTTAGTTAGCAATAATTAGCCTGTGCCCATGTTATCTCCTTACATATACCTACACTCTCCGTCTCTGTAAGATTGGAAATAATTGAGATGTCTCTTGTCACAGCTACCAGAAGACTTACAACTTTCAGACACGTTGCTCACGTCACATTTACATTGTCTCTGTCAGTTGGAGGCTGCGCAGTAAAGCAAGAGATCACCGGAAAAGTGCTTCTAATAGCCTTCACTGGTCTCCGTCCAGAGCAACGGGGTCTATTGGTCCATTATATATATGTCAATGGTTAGAATCTATCTCAGTTGACTCTCGTTCATAGTTTTTCAAAAGATATGTACCGGAAGTAGAAGGGCGTGACTTCGGCCACTTGTTCATGACCTCCTCATGGATGTATTAAGAGAACGGACCTACTTCTGAATGCATCGACTGGAACACTCTGAAGCCTATACTGCCTCCATGAGTTCCGGAAGAGGTGCAGCACCGATGCTGCTAACACTGGCATCGTCGCTAAACTGTGCCTATGGTTCTTCAAAAAAAAATGGCATTGTCTGTGTTTTGTCATTTTAGAACCGGAAGGTATCGCAAGTATCGGTTCTCATGACATCCCTAGTTTGTAGCAGCTTATTTTAACTCATTCTCATCTGGGACCATGGTTTCCAGTTACAGCTAATACAATCAATCTTCCTGTTTAATCCTAAAGCGGAGGCGCCATTAAACTGGAGTGGAGCCTCTTTAGTTGAGGCTAGTTTGTATAAATCAGCTGACCCGTTATTCGTGTGTAATCTATCAACATAACGTAACGCTGGCTGATAGGTGGTTAGTATAGAGATTGTACTGTAATGCGTGTCTTTAGAATACGAAGCCATATGTAGCATGACTTCATGATTCATCAGAATAATGGGTCTTTTCATATGAAAAATCCAACTTGGCTCAGCTCTTGCAGTATTATAGCCCCTGTTTGTGACATGGAACAGTTTAGTTGTCTCACAAAGTAAGCTTTTAACCTCTTATTGCAACGATGATTATGTTTTAAAACTAAGACATTAGGAAACTGTTATTTGGGATGAACTGAAATGACCCCATTATTAAAGATACTGGGGTGACATCTAGCTCACCCAGTAGAGTGTGCGCCCCATGTCTGAGTCAAGTCATCCCCTCTCTCTCCCCCTTTCCTGTCTTCAAGCTATCCTGTCAATTTAAAAAGCCCAACTTTGAGGTTAAGTTGAATACAATCTTCAATTTAGATTTTTGTTTGGTGAACAAAGTGACTGAAACAGCCAGGTACATTATAATACTAAAATAAGTCTGAAACTCTTAAACTGCTTTAACGTCCACATACTGGTGTAGTATTCAAATTTGCGTAATCAGAATGACTCATCTGTGCTCTCTGTACTGTAAAATAAACCATTCTGTAAATTTGGTTCAAATACTTCAAACACAGGAAGAACTAACGTGACTGAGTAAGATTAGTGGATGTTATTCACATTGGACAAACGAGTAAACAGAAACATTTTTCAACTGAGGACAAATGAGGCTTGTCACCACAAAACACTAACCATTACTACAGGGCTGTGTGGGAGTGTGTGAGATTGTGTGATTGTGTGTGTGGAGGGGCTGCTGACGTCTGAGTCAAGCACTACAGTGAACCAATGAGACGTTTGTTCTCTGTTGAGCTCTCAAAAAAAGGAAATAAAAAATGGCAACAACAACAAACAAAAAAAGACCCCACAAGTAAAGTTACTAATTGTGGTGATTCCATTAATGAAATGACTGGGCCTTTAGACTATTATGACAAAGCAGTTAAATGTAAATACTGACACTTTACTGGAAAAGAAGGAAAAAGACAGGAGATGTCATCTGAAAATAGAGGAAAAGGAGGCTTTAGAAGAGAAGAGAAAAAAAAAAGAGAAGCCGCTTCAAGAATGCAATGAGGGTGAAAAGGACTCTGCAATATCTGCCAGTGTTTAATGTGGGCCTTAAAAGCCTTGACGATACACTAACATAAGAAAAAAAAACACTGCTGAGTAAGCTAACAGTAATATGTTTACACCAGCCAATCAGATCCACAGATACAAACAGATTAGAAGTTCAGAGGAGTTTATGTCCTGAGCTGGAATGTGCTCCAACCGATTATATCTCAATTATATACTCAAATATTTTTACCTTTTTACATTTATCTTTGAGGCTATGTGGCTATGGGACACGGAAACAAATATTTCCAAATTCTTTGATATTTATTTTTTTATTTCTTCAGGGATGAGGAATATTCAAAACAGAACCATCCTCTCTAGACACCGGGAATTAGTTACCAGAAATGCTTAAAGGTCCCATGGCATGAAAATTTCACTTTTAACATTAATATGAGTTCCCCCAGCCTGCCTATGGTCCCCCAGTGGCTAGAAATGGTGATGGGTGTAAGGCCACACCTCCACTCTCCACCTTGCCCCCCCCTCACCCCTCAATAGCTACAGACACAGAAATGGCACATACTAAGGAAAGGTCATTGTGGGACTGGCTCTAGTGGCTGTAATTCTGCACCAAGGCTGAATTTCGGGAAAGAGACTTCAGATACAGTATTAGGGGACCACTAAGGTCTATATAAAAGCATCCAAAGAGCACCGTGTCATGGGACCTTTACCCTGTGAGCAGGTGACTTCATCTGCATGCTCAGTATTACTTTGTGCACATCTTACTACTTTTTTTGGAACTGGAACTGACAACTCACAGAAATAAAACATGAAGCTTCCAATAGCTTTGGATTGAAGCTCTTAATTGAAGCCATGCAAAGAGATGTTCAACAGATGTTCTTTTCTTTTAGTATGCACACAGAATCTGATCTAAAACTATTATATACTTTACTCTCACACACATGGCTATAAATCCATGCTCCTGTCAGACATGATCCTATCTAGATGTGTTTGTTTATTAAAAAGGGATATGCTCAGCACTGATCTTGAAGGAAAGTATAAATTATCCCCACTAATAGCCCTGCGAGTATCTCACAACGTTCCTCTGCGAAGGGATTTATTTTATCTTTTAAAACTCAGCCAGCCTCACAAAGTAAAAAAAAATAAAAAATACATCTGTTATGTCATCACACATCAAGTAAAAGAAAGTGTGTCAACATTAGCTGTGACATCATAATTCTGTTGTATAACTTATTACTTTAAGATTTGTGAGACAAGAGTTGTGATGTCCTGAAATCCCTCTGGGTCTTAAGGCTTTGTTATGTTTCTGATTGTGACATTTATAATAACAGTTTCAGCTCCTTTGTTATGGAACAAATGTATTATTTCTTCTGTGTGTTCGCCCTGTAACTTTTTTTATTACTGAGTAAGTGTTGCTTTAACTTGAAAATATGCAAGATGTTCCTATGATGTAAGATGTTTGGCTGATCAGAATGTGGATATCCAACCTCAACTGATGCATCCTACCAAATGAAATACTTGGTCAAATTATTTTTATGATAGTCTTTTCATGACACCAGAAAACACCAGAGAATGCAACCGCTAACAATGCTCTCCTGTGAGGGATGGCGTCTCCATGCCAACCACAAGCATCGTGTCAGTGCTACCATGACTACAGTTATGTTGGCAGACACCCGTAATCTCACTGACAGTTAAAGCTTCATTCCTGTCAGGGGAGGGAAAAGATTAGGACACTGATGGGGTAAATACTCCCTTTCAACTTCACCCTTGTAGCAGACAAAGAAGATTAAGTTCTAGTTTTGGATTACTTTAGCCGTTTAGCTGTACTGGAGCTGAATAGGGAGAAAAACAATTCCTCTGTAAGCTAACTGGTGAATGTGATGCCAAAGAATGAACTGATCAAAATATGAACAAATACAGATGCCTTCGATGACTTAAATTTTCCATTTATTCATCACAATGTAAAGTACTTGGAGAGTGAACCTTCAAAACTAATTTCCTTGTTAAGGGTCGACGGGGAGTGAAGCCTATCCCAGCATGCATTGAGCAAAAGGATAGTTTATACGGTCTATCACAGTGCTAAACCAAATAGACAAACACATTCACATCTACAAGCATCTTCAGGTTTTCCAATTAACCCACCCTGCGTTTCTTGCCAACTCCACATACAAAGCCTCTAGCTGTGAGGCAGTGCTAACCACTATGTCATACTGAGCAGGCTTTCAGACTGAAAATAGCTGCGTTTTAGCAGCATTAATACATTTTTGGGCCACTCACAAGCTGAAAACCTATCTGCCGTATATATCTATTCACACATCCAGCAGACACCGAGCATCATTAGCATGCATTTGGTGTTTGTGTTTTGTCTCTATTGTGGCCTCCATCAACTTCTTGAGAAAACATCTTTCTTTAGCTGCTAAATGCTTCAGTACTTTCACCAGATAGTTGCTAACTTTGTCTGGGCAGGTATAGAATACAGAGGGTTTATCACAGCTTTTTTGAAACAGCATTGAAAAAGCTGCCTGCTTGAACTGGAAACAGGGATGAGTTGCAGGCCAAACAATGAGCTTAAGTACACTAAAATGCCCCCTGTCTGACCAGGAATGAGCGATAACCGATACAGTGGTCCCGTTGAAATGAATGAGGAGGCTATTGTTTGTCTGAACATGACCTTAACAGCTACAGACTGCACAGACCTTTTTCACGGCAGACATGTTGACATGTCACAGTAGGAAAAGCACAGGTGTATTCAAACCCATTAATGATGGCTGCATTCCACTTAGGAGAGGCCCTGGTATTGGGCATGCTGACTCACTGAAATAGCTTACTGGGACACTTGATGGGATTGAGCCATCGTTAAGGTTATCAATTTCAGATGTGCTTTTCCTACTATGACAAGTCAAAATGTCTGCTGTGAAAAAGGTCTATGCCTGGTGCAAACTTGAGAAGTCAGCTACGAGCGCAAGCTATCATTGATTCTCCTTTTGAGAAGCATAGTTTTAGTTGACACAGTGTTGGAGAGGTGTTCAAATCTGCTGTAGTCATGGTTAGTGGTGGTGGTCTTGTATTAGAAAGCATTTTACACTGAAAGGTGAAATGTTTTGTCCAATTCCAGTTATTTGTTACGAGTGGGGCAGAAAATAAAAAAAAATAGCTATGGTATTAGTCTTTTCAATATAAGCTTAACTCCTCTCTTACCTCATGCCTTTTTGGGTCTAAGGACACTAACACAAAATCTGTGGTTGTTTGTGAGGAGGCGGGAGACAGCGGTGGTAAAGACAGAGTTCTTGGAGACATCTGTAATCTCCTATAGTGTGAAACAGCAGTGCACTGGGCCAACACAGGCAGGAATGCAGAAGCATGTGGATAGATAGTGTGTGTGTGTGTGTGTGAAGATGAGGGCCTAGCCTTTGTCAAGATTTATGAGTAAGCAAACAGGAGAGGAAAACCATTTGCTCTTCATAGTCACCAGAGACAGAGAGTGGACTTTACCCAACAAAATAACATACAATCAATGTTCAAAAGGTGCCATAACTGGCGTCTGCAAGCTCCTGGAACCCTAGCGCACAGATTCACAGATTACAGTTTGCCTACCTGCCGAGAGTGTGGTATTTTCTTGTGTGTTGTAACCAGTGTATGGAATTTTAATCTGTAACATCTTGGTCAGACAATATAAACACGGCACGAGCTCCTGGTCAGCACTTTGAAAAATTAAACAATATTGAAAAGTGTTCAGAGAAGACACAAAGATCTGCATGTGTGCAAGCAGGCACAATCCCAAAAAGAAGTTAAAATGCTATGGAGGACAACTAACCTCTTGTCCAGATTAAATATCTGTCTGGCGTGCTCCCAGGGGAGCTAGCTCATTCTCAAACTGAATACTGCTCTGCTCTGGTGTGGAACAGTTTTTTCCCACTATCAGCTGTAGCTAAAGGGGCAAAGACCACACTTTCTATACTTAAGATTATTAACAATCTAACTAGGGCTGGGCAATATATCGATATTATATCGATATCGTGATATGAGACTAGATATCGTCTTAGATTTTGGATATCGTAATATTGTGATATGACATAAGTGTTGTCTTTTACTGGTTTTAAAGGCTGCATTACAGTAAAGTGATCTACTTATCTAAAATCTAAGTGTGAAGATATTTTGTTAAGGCACCAATTGTCAACCCTAGAATATCGCCGCAATATCGATATCGAGGTATTTCGTCAAGAATATCGTGATATTTGATTTTCTCCATATCGCCCAGCCCTAAATCTAACTGCCAAAAGAATCTGTCAAAATAAAAGGAGAACAGCTACAAATCTGGTGCATTTTATTTTGAAGAATGCCCTGCAGTTTACCCCAGCATTTGTCATGACTTTCGCTTTGGTTTTATGCCATTTATGGCCTTGTACTTCAGGATTTTAAACTGCAATTATTCCAGTGTGGCCTTTTCTAGCTAACCAATAACTTGAAGTTCAATTTAATCATCATTGTTTTGGGTTATCCACAAGAATTTAACAGTAATTGTTTCCTTGCCTTCCTCAACATGTCATTCTGGGGACACAGGTGATGCAGAACCAACGCCTCAGATTTCATTTTACACAACATGTGACCGGATCAGATCTAATTGATAGCCACTCCGTGGGGCGGGTTGGTTTCACTCTATTGTGAACCCTTTTGTGTTTTATTCATTACTTCATGAGGTGGTTTTGTCTCAGATTAGGGCCTCGGTTGTTGCCAGGTACAAAATCTACAGAACAGGATATCTGCTTTACTGTCACGACTACCTTACACGTTACAATATCTGGCAATGTAACCATACTTCCAAAGAATTCCATTATTTAAGAACAGATTGATACCAGACGAGAATAGCTCCGTTCATGATTATGTACAATAATTCAAAAGAGACATCACAATACATTTCAGAGTCCAGGATTACAACAAACGCGTAACTGTAACGGGCAGTGCAGTTGTAGCTGCCAGCGCCTCTCACACTAAAGCCTTAGAGGCTCTTTATTCTATAACAATGCAATGTAATTAACCCTATAGATCAAGATTTTCAATTGTATTCAACTGAGGATACAACCGAGGTTTAAAGCCTGTGGACCAAACTAGATTTACTTTCTCCATTATTAAAACCAGGGCAGCTGCCCAGACATACACTTTTGATAGGAGTGTATTTATGGGGAAACAGAAGGGGAAAAGATGAAAGAAGAAGACAGATGTGAAGAGCATAACGAAACAGTGACTTGTAGATGGAGCAAAAGCACAGACCAAAAGAGGCAAAAAAGATGTGTGGACTAAAAGCTTAAACAGGACAGAGACAATGGGAGAAAGAGATCTATAATTGGAGCACACCCTGACATTTTTCTGACATTACCCAAAATCTTCTCCTCCCTAAGATCCATTTTATCAAGGCCACATGCAGTCCCTGCCTAACACCACATCTCAAAGACAGATAACATTCCTGCAGTTCACATGCTCACCGGGATCCCAGTTAAAAACTAGCTCCTATAGAACTAAGGAAAGGGGAAAGTCAGACAGGAAAGAAGCAATGAGGACATGAAGTGGAGGAGGAGTGCACCGGAAAAGGTTGACCTCAGTTCTGTGTGTTCCGCGTGTTGCCACAGCTGTATCTGGTTCAGCCGCACACAAAGTCACATCAATGGGAGTTATCTGGGCCTGCAGGGAAGACTCAGCAGAGAGAAAAGCTCTCTGCCTTCACAAAAACACTGCTACTCAACCGCATCGCGTACAGTTGGGTTGGGTATAGGCTTATTGTTTTACAATTTGTTTCCAATACAATACCGGAGTTTCGGTACACCAAACTATACTATATACAAATAATACTTTTTAAATATCTTGCTTTCAGGAATATTAGCATTTTATACAATTTCCCTTTTTTTTATTTAACAAAAGAAACTAAGCGTTGTCTAGAAAAAACAATCTAAAATAGTTTAAACTCGGCAATTAGGAACAATTTGATTAAAGAGTAAATAAACCACCAGCCATTTGTTGTGGGATTTTCATAATAACAACCAAATGAATGCCAACTTTGGTAAGTATATAGAAAGGCTAGAATAGAGTACAGCTAAGCTGCCAAAACAAAATATGTCAGCCAATTAGAGCTGGGCGATATAGAAAAAAATCAACATAGATGTTGATATTGCGGCGATATTGTAGGGTTGACTATATGGTGCTTTCACAAAACATTAACACAATGAGAGTAATGTAGTGCAATGTAATGCAGCCTTTAAAACCAGGAAAGGACAACACTTGTGTCATATCATGACATTACGATATCCAAAATTTAAGACAATATCTGGCCTCATATGTCGATGTTGCTATAATACCGATATATTGCCCAGCCCTACAGCCAATGCATGACATGTACAAAAGGTAGGTTGACATAATTTGCCACAAGAAAACCAAGGTTATTAAACTCATGGTCAGTTGTCTATTGCCCTCAAGATCCTCAGAAATATTAGATGTTGCAACAAAAAAAAAAAAAAAAAAAAAAAAAAAAAAATCACTCTTTAAGCGGTTTATTGGCATAAAGCACAGGTTTGGCTTGTGGACAACATATAGCCTACCTGATCATCTTCTTTAAAATAATTCTCTTGATCATCTTTTTAATGGCAAAAATAAGAAATGGACACCAAGTTAGTACCGATCCGACTGTCACACAATAACCCAAACTAAATAACCGATCAAGGCAGCAGTAGACCAGCAACTCCTGTGTTCTGCGAGGTACGATTACTGTTTTTGTCAAAAAGGAGTCTGGGGGCTTTGAAGAGAGCATAGATACCTGCTTAAGTTCCCTGCTGGAAAGGCAAGGTAAAGCACTAAAATATCTTAGCGTAAACTTAAACTGATATTGATTTTTTTCAGGTGGACCTTTTTCAGTTGGCTACAATATGTTTAGCTGCTGCCCCCTGTCCCCTAGCAGTACATTGCTCAGCTTCTGTGGCGGTACTCCAGCCCGCTTCCTCAAACTGGGGGCCTGCCGACCACCATTTATTGCAGTTAATATGCTGACTATGGGTGAGTACCTATTACAACACCACTTCATCTAAGTCTGAATTATCCCCTTGAAGTGAAGCCATGTAACTTTTGATGAACAGTGTGACTACATGTGACAATGACAAGATAATGGTAAAACAGACTCAGTAATGTCAGTTACATGGCAAAATCCAGCTAAAGTTTGCCAACATTAGCTGACAGAAGCTTGACTGTGTTGAATTGAGCAGGAGCGTGTGTTATTGCTTATGAGCTGAACTTTTCATTTGTAACAGGAAGAACATGTTTTCCTTCTTTAAAAAGTTACACAGTGTTGTTTTAAAAGTGTCAGTTTGCCAAGATTACAGGGAGACATATTTTTCTACTTACCCCTGGTGGTACATAGCCAAGCACATATTTTTGGGATATCCACCTTTGTCATACCAATATAACGAGGGTAGGTGGAAATTCCGGTGTGGTGCTCCAAGCATTTAAAAATTAAAATAAATTTCAGAGCCAGATATCTTAAAACTTTGGCACGTGAGGCTGAAAACATCTACACGGTCTGACATCTCTAGGGTTGGATAAGAACATTCTTTATTTGGGATTTAGGTGAACTGACCCTTTAATATCATTCAGATGGCTTTGTTTTTCTTATTTATTCATGGGTGGAGTGACGTAGCTAGCTGTAGCTAGCCGAATTGCGTCACAAATAATATCTGCGATAAATGATTGCCAGCTGTTTGGAGGAAGATAATAGGACAGCACAATTCCTCCCTTGCTGCAGTTCTTTCCTTCCTCTGTAACTCCAATCAGCTGATACGGTTATTTGTTTGAGAGCTGACACAGAATGCCGATTTGCATGGACCAAAATCAAACTAGGCAGACCTGAGCAGAACCAATATTTCACCATGAGGTTTATGAAAAGCAGCAGTCACAAACACAACCGTCATAGAGTATTCAAATCAGGAATGTTACAGTGACTGGACATTCTTTATGATTTCCAGTTACCGATTAAACAACATTATGCTAATACATGAGAGTAAAATAAGCCATTCATTGCTGCTGTGCTGCAACAGTTTTCAACAAATACAAGCAGTGAATCTTTAACATTAGCTGCTTAGAGCATCCCTCGCCACAAACAAGCTGAACCACTTCTTAAAAAGCAACCCCTCAAAGAAACATAACCTGGCTCCATTTTGCCACATTGATATGTGAGAAGTATGATCCTTAACGTAGGTTTTAACAACAAAAAGTAGTTGTGATTGGCCCAGAGTGACCTGTATTATCATATAAAAAAAGTGTGCCAACTGAACATTTTCTCACTTCATAAAAAACGTTTTTGCATCTCCAAGTGAGAATATGTTTGGAAACAATTCAAGATAAAATAGTAGTAGTTAGCATTAGCATTAATATAAAGTTTATCTTGACGCCACAATCAGAAGCTGAATACGATTTAATGCAACCACTGGAAGAATTATAAGGATGTACAAAAAGTTGTCTCTGAGAACTGCCAAATTAAAAGACTGACTGCTGACTGAGCAAGGGTGTCACCAAAATAAATTAATAAAAAAAAAAAAAAAAAAAAAGACAAGGATTACTACTTTATGTGCTACTGTGATGCTCTATATTCAGTTACATTTTAACCTACAACTAACTAAAACCCTGAGGAAGGCCAACGTCACAGAGGTTAAGATAACCTGATCAAATATCACTTATTCATGAGCCACTCCCTGCCTCAGGTGTCCTTGTCACATCATGGCTGTTGGTTGTAATATACACTACAGCAACGCTCTTGCCTATTTGTCTCATCAAACTTTGAACAGAGCCCAGAGGAGTCTCGGGTAAACAGTTTTACACATAATAGCAATGGTCGTTTGGTTATATCAATAGTTCGGTAAATAGAATTACATTATTTTCAGTCTCTAATGAGATAACAGCTATTGTAGTCACACTTTGTATTAATGTCAGTGATATTAAGATGCATGCATTTTCACCGATTTCCATTTCCTTCTGCTTTCTTTGTGTTGGAATTCTAAACTCCGGTGGATTCACGAGGACTATGGCTAACTGCTCCTCAGATCTCTGCAGGGTAAATTGAGACAGCTAGCTAGAATATCTGTCCAATCTGAGTTTTCTCTCGCACGACTATTTTTACAGCGTCTCCGTGCGGAGCTTAGTGCCGCCCGTGACGATTGTGATTCGTTTGAATAAATGCCAATTAACCAGAGCACGTTTTTCCCCCGCCCCGGAATGCGGACTAGCCAGACCCTCCTCCGCTCCGCAGCGTGTGGACGGTCTGGCAAAGCGAAACTAACCCTGACCTAACCGGTCATCCATAACAAAATAAATAGCACAGATTGAATCTAATTTAGGGACCATTAGCTCAGTTTGTTGTCATTAGCAGACACTTTGTTTATTATTATTATTATTATTATTATTATTATTATTATTATTATTATTGAAGTTTTTGCAACACTTGTAGCTGCTGCTTGTCTCAATTCAAGCATGCTACAGCACATGATACAAAAGTTGTTTTTGGTGGTTGTGCCTGGGTATATTAAGGTTCAATAATCTGCTTGGCTCCTCTGATAAATTATAATTGCTGTGAGACGAAGAGCACATTATGTGGCCTGATGGCTTGAAAAAAGTTACCATTTTGTAATTATAAAATCATAAAAAAAAAAAAAAAAAATAGGGAACAGTCATCGGGCATTCAATTAAAATATGAATGAATCTGCAGGAATTAAAATCAGATGGGAGGCTGAGGATACATCCAAACATCTGTGAACATTATGGATGTAAACATTTTTTATTTCCCTTTTTAATGGGGTTTGCATGCATAAGGACATCAGAGAAATCGCTCACACATTAAAACTTCTCATGGATGATATTACCTTTCTGTAGATGAATAATGTCGGGGAAGTTGGCGAGCAGGCCTTGATAGAGCGACAGCTTGTCCAGCATAAGGAAGAGGTCATACTTAGGTTGCTCTGCAAACATCTCTCCAATGTTCTCATAGGTGCGGCCTGTATGGGAGATTGCTTTGTTGAGGGCCTCTGAGCTGTGGGGAGGGTCCAGCGTGAAAGCCTGGCTGATAGACTGGAAAGAATTTCCTAGCCGCTGGAACTCCTTCCTGAACCCACCCAGGTGCTTGCGCACCAGCTCCGAGGCAACATGTGTGAGCTGCATCACGCTGTCATCCATTTTCTTAGCGAAGGCCTTGAAGGTGTCGATCCGCTCCTCTACATCCTGCAGGTCCTGGTGCTCATTAGGGATCTGGAGGGTCAGCATGAAATGGGCACCCACCATCTCGTCCTTCTCCGCCCGTCTCTTGCCCAGTTTCCACTGCTTGTCGTCAGCACACATCAGAAAGTGCTCAAAGCCTTCATACTGGGAGAGGACTGGGTGACTGGTCATGTGGTTCATCCACAGTATCAGTCGTCTCTTGCGCTTCTCGATGAAGTCTTCCTCAAATCGCCCCGTGGCCTGCTTCTCAGGCAGGTGAGGCACGGAGATCACAGTGAACTTGTGCAGCAAGCGGTTGTACAGCCAGTCAAAGTGTTTGTAGCGCCTGTAGACGGGACGCCCCGTGTGGCTTGGTGTGACCCTGTATGAAATGTACGTCTTGATGCCTTTGAACTTTGTCTGCTTTGTGGGGTCTTCAATGGAGCAGGAGAAAGGCTGTGGGCTCTCCTTCCACAGGGGCCCCGTGGGACCCATGTCGATGGTGTACGACTCCGCTATCTTTGCCATCATGGGCACATCACCCAACACAAACGCTTCCACCCCTGAGCGGACAAAGCTGGAAAATCTGTTCAAGTTCCTGCCCACCATGCTGCCTTTCCTCGAGCTGGAGATGCTGTCCTGTCTCTCCATGTGTGGTTTGGGCCGGTAGTGCACATTGGGGTTGTATGACAGCGGGCTCTGATGGGCATGTCCATTGGCCCCGGGGCTCCTACTGGGGTCAGCGTCGTCCACCACTGTCGACCTGTCGTCCCAGTCGTCCCAGTCATCGTCGTCATCGTCATAGTAACTCTGCTGCAAATGCAGAGAGGTGTTTGGGGTCGAGGGGAAATAGGAGGAGTCGTTTCCTAAAGATCCTGCCGGGCTTATGGAGCAGTCGGTCACGTTCGAGTTTGAACGACTGCGAATAATTTCCACATAGGACGCAGGGAAGAGACCTTTCTCCCCTCGGCTGTTCTCCCCCTGAAACCAGCCGTCCACGGAGTTCTTATCAAAGATAACCAGTTCCTCATTCTCCTGGATGCTGATCTCCTCTTTGTTTTCACTTTGAAAAGTGTAGATTGCTTTGGCTTTCACGGACATCTTGACACTCCAGTGGGTCCCCAAAGCAAGAACAATCTACATGCACATAGTGCCTAGATTATAGTGATGCTGCTGCGTTGATGCATGCCGTGTTGGAAACATCTGACAATAGCTCACTGTAATATTTAAACTCCTCTCAAATTACATGGCAGCTTTTGGATCAGGTGTGCAACAGCACAGTAGGACTTCACGTTAATGTAATTAGGCTATCTGACACTTAGGCTAGTAAACACAGGAGAAGTCAGCAGTTACGTCAAACTATTAGGCCAGTTCTGCGCCAAAACAAAGTCTAAAATATACCTTCTGTGACCACTAGCATCCTCAGCCCATTGAGGCTACCGCCTCATTGTCTTACTATGTATTCTGCTTTAAACGTCTACCAATACCTTTAGGCTGCAAATGCTCTAGAACACATTAACTTCCGCATAACAGATTGACTATCTTGTTTCTTTCTCATCACAAACACAACAGGTTCAAAAAACAAAACTGGTTTCACCAAAGAGCTCCTCCACAAACCCCGACGCTGGTTTTAATCCTCAGAAACTGGACCCGCGTTGTGTTCACTTTTCGGACACTTGTTTCTCATTACGGAGATCTCAGAAATGATCCTTCGGGAAAATATCTTTAAGACAAAGTGTCCTGGCGTGAGGAAACACAGAGGGATGAGTAATGGTATCGCCGTGCATTGTGAGCCTGCTCCGCATTCCCTCAGACTGAAACTCGCTGCGTTTTCCTTGTAAACAGGTTCCTGCGCATCTTCAGTCGATCCTTCTTGAATTCAACCAACAAAAAAAACAACGAAATCGGCAACCAAACAATCTCCTTCTACAGAGCATCAACACACATCACGGCTCAGTATTGTTTCTTTGGGTTTATTCCCGTGCGCGCTTCAACAAAGTAACTATTTCCATGACGTTAGGCTTGGACAATTGAAAGCAAGTTCGCCTTTTTTTTTCCATCAGCTCCTTTATATTCGTTGTAGAGAAGAAACTGGCTCAACACCGCCCCCAACAGGGGAAACAGATTATAACCTGCAACACAGATTACAACATCCAAGAGACACAGATTATACAGATTATTATTAGTAGTAGTATTAGAATGTCGTACTACATGTATTTGCATATATAATACACTTGATAACTTGATTTCAACGGAATAAAACTGACTTTTCTGTTGAAATCCACCACTATATTGCCACTATAAAAGTTATATCAGTTAATATTCTAAACAGATATTTCTTAATCACTGAAATTCGATTTAAATTTTTGTTTATATAGCACCATTACATCCAAATCCATTCAATGTGCTTCACAGGACAGTGGAACTAAGTGCAGTACTTAAATACACTTTTGAGGTAGGCCTACTTGTGCTTTACTTGAGTATTCCCATGCTACTTTATACATACAGGCAAATATTGTACTTTTTACTCCACTGTATTTAGTTTTACTTAATTAAGTTTTGTTTTTACATACAAATCATATCAGTTTATAATTATGTATGTATATGTATGTATGTACTGTATGTAACTAAGTAGGCTACATGTAATCCAGTACTGTAACTAATCACAATTTTAAGGTATTAGTACTTTACTTAGTATTTCCATTTAGGCTAGGCTACTTTATACTTCTACTCCACCACATTCTGGAGGCAAATATTGTACTTTTTACTCCACTACATTTATTTGTTAACTTAAGATACTAGTTACTTTGCAGATTCTGATTTATACTACAAAGTATAATCAACAAATACATTATGACGTATTGTTATAGTTTACGATACTCAGCATTATATAAAATGAGCCCCGGGACTCAAAATTACGAATCCCACTATGGCCACGCCAAGACCCGCCCTACGAAGCAGCTCGATTGGTTGGGGTTAGGGGATTGGTCAGGGGATAGGACCTGTACATGTAAGCGTGGACGCCTGGCCAATAGTAGTGTGTGAACGCTATTGATGGGCGGGTCTTGGCGTGGCCATAGTGGGATTCGTAATATCGCCCCCCGCACTATGTAAGTGGCCACTTTTGCAGCAATGTTAAAATGATCCAAATACAACTTTCAGAAATTAGCTATTCTGCATAAGGATTACTTTTACTTTTGGTACTTTAAGTATATTTCTATGCTAATACTTTTGTACTTTTACTTAAGTAACATTTTAAATGCAGGACTTTTACTTGTAAAGGGGTATTTTAACACTGTAGTATTGCTGCTTTTACTTAAGTAAACTATCTGAATCTGAACTTCCACCACTGCACATACCTATAGATGTAACGAATACACTTAGTTAAACAAAGTTAGAAAGCCCCTATACGCTTGGTCTGATGATAGCCAGACTACCTACTGCCAGGAACACAGTATTTCTGCACAAGTGCAGAAGTTTGCTCGGTAACTCCGGGTTAGTGTGCTGCATTTAGTCGGCCAACTAAAAGTCGCCCCTGGTGGGAAAAGATGACAACGTGACGTTTCAGCAGCAGCCTCCCTGAATGTCCAAGGTATTGTTATGTATGTATATGTTATTATGACTGCTATTATCCGAGCAAACCTCCTGTCCTTTAGTTACCTTAAGATAGTGTAGTAGTGTAGCTAGCTAGTCGGGAATTAAAGCTGTAACGTAACACTCGAATCAGTGTTGCTAACGAATGGCCCCGGCTAACTGTATGCTAGCAGGTTTAGCACGATGCTAGCTGCTAAGATGACTTAACTGGCTAGCTAGCTAGATGCAGCAGTCTTTTATACAAGAGTCCCCCGGGCTTTTCAAAAAATTCTCTATCACCCGTTTAAGAAGACGTTTGTTATCTGGACGGATTAATATAGTTACATGTGCGGATATTACAGTGATGTGGGTAAAACATTCCGTGAAACAGACATAACGTCACATTTAGTTGTTGAACTAATAGTAACGTTAGCTAATGTTGGTTCAGTGTGTTACTATCTAAGTGAAGTCCTCTACTTCTGTGGTGCCTGAACTCCGTTTGATGTACCACTGGTCAAGTCGAGTTATATACATAGGGCTATATAGGTAATGTAAGTTTGTATTTTTATATATATATATATATATATATATATATATATATATATATATATATATATATATATTATTTTTTTTTATTAATTAATATTACATATTTTTACATGCTTACTGTAGCTGTGATATGTTACTATCACAATATAATGGTGGGATTCCCACTAAAGACGAAATGTTATGAGGATGAAACCACAAAATTAGTTAAATAATTCAAAATACACTGCCTGCTTAAAGCAGTTGGCCAGTCATTGGTAACATCCGATTAGTTGTTTATATAATCTATTCTGTGCCCTTGCCTCGACCACTGGTACCTCAAAATTGAGTTCAGCAACATGTGGCAAAAAGGCTGAACTGCCAAAATACAGAAAATGACACCTTTGCCTCAGAATCACAAAAGAATCCCATTTATAGTTTTCATTATATATTCTTAATTTTGCACATAATTTTCCTGAGCTCACAAGTAGCACAGATTATGAATGATCTGTGGCACAAATACTGCCACTGTTTTCAGTTTCAGACTTGCATGGTATAGTGATACTTTTACTTTATACTTTTAACAGAGTTCCCATGGATGACCTGACCCAAGCCCTCTCGGCCAGCTTCGCTGTGTCCAAGGAGCCCAACACCACAGCCGCCCCTCACCCTCGGCTGGCCCAGTATAAGAGCAAGTACAGCGTGCTGGAGCAGAGCGAGCGGCGGCGGCGCTTTCTTGAACTGCAGAAGAGGTAAATGTCCTCATACGTCAGTATTTGATCCTGGAGTTTAATTGTGAGTTCTCAGTATGGAGCCTATCCCTTCTGGGTTAGAATTTCTCCTACCCAGAGCCACTACTCAAGATGAGTCTTATTTTTATACATACAGTAAGATAATAGTTCTCTACCCTTCTTCCTTCTGTATTGCGATATGAACACATTTTTTACCAACATAACCACTAAATGATGAAAGGCACTGGAGACCTTTTTACCTTACATTTCTGCTCCATCTACATACTTGTGACTATAGTAACGCTCATTCTAGAAAGCCCTTTAAAGAGGGCCTCCTTCCAGCTTTACAGAATTGGTCAACTTAAGAATGTAGGATGTGCGGATCCACTGATGTCAGTTCTGGTTGCAATTTAAATGCATGTTTTGAGTTACTACCATATCTTGTGTACTGGTAAATTACACAGATGTTTTCATCTCTAAAATAAGGCCACAGTGTACATAATTAAATGAGCCTTTTTTTCCATCACTGCTCTCAGCAAAAGGTTAAACTACGTCAACCATGCGCGGCGTCTGGCTGATGGGGACTGGACAGGGGCAGACAGCGATGGAGAGGAGGACAAGGAGAAAAAAGAGGAGGGGGGACAGGAGCAAGATGGCCAGACAGAGGAAGAGGAGATGGAGATTGAGAGGAGGAAGCTGCCAAAACATTATGCAAACCAGGTCAGTATTCGTTGTGTTATTACCCAGAGATATTATTCTATTCATGTGTGAATGACTGCACATTAAGCCATGTACTTTTCTGTTTCTGCATTCTTCATCTGGGCCAGCAGAGGGCACTAGAGTTTCTAGAATGACACCCAATGAGCTTACTAAATGCCAAATGACTTGAGATCCTCATTTTTGGACTCTTAAATATCTAGGGGGTAAGCGAGCATCCGCAAAGCGTACCTCCTATGGAGACATTTTGATGCTAACAAGCCATCACCCACAGTTAGCATCCCATTGACTGCCATTCATTTTGGCGTCACTTTGACAGCAAATAACTTTACGTTTGAAGCGTTTAAAGACTATTTGTCCATTGTTTATTTCTAAAGAAACACGACAATGTATTAAAGGCTCCATTACTTTGTACCTCACGTAGCAGACGTTTTTGTAAAAATAGGCTAACGATTGTGTCATAACCACACGACTTACTGTCGCATAGTAGAGGAATTACTGTACAGTACAGGAGAAGCTCGCAGGCAGTTTCGACTTACATTAGCTGTTTAAGTTTAATTACTAATGTTAACTAGCATGTTAGTTAGCAATAATTAGCATGTGCCTATGTTATCTCCTTACATATACCTACACTCTCCGTCTCTGCAAGATTGGGAATGATTGAGATTTCTCTTGACACAGCTACTAGAAGACTTCCAACTTTCAGACATGTTGCTCACGTCACATCTACGTAGTCAAGCTTAGTTGGAGGCTGCGCAGTAATGATCAGCGCTCACCAGAAAAGTGCTTCTAATAGACTTCACTGGTCTCCGTGGAAGTCTACGGCGTCGCTTTGTCCATTAATTTTACTGTCTATGTTAAATACAGTGTTGATGAAGATAAAAAGCTGAGTTTGTTAACGAAGTTCCTCTTTCTCCTTAGCTCATGCTGTCAGAGTGGCTGGTGGATGTGCCATCAGAACTTGACACCGATTGGCTGATGGTGGTCTGTCCTATCGGGAAACGATCCCTCATTGTTGCCTCCAAGGTAAGAACCAGCCACTGCTTTTCTGTTGATTCACTTAATGTGTTACTGCAGGAAGAAAATGACTATTTTAATGGCACCACATTGATAATTCAACACATATAGAACTGTCAATCAAATAGAATTGAGATTCTGCGATCAGCTTATATTGGCTTTTGGACTAGTTTCCACCTCTGCTGTTTCTGATGTGTCATCTTCCAGCCCTGATGGAAAGTCTTGCCACTTTCACAATTTGATTAACATTGAACAGCAGTTAGGATCCTTATTGTTTAAATGCATTTTGATGACTGTACTGAATCAATATTTTTAGAGGATTATATTGTGCTTTGCATTCATTGCTTGTAAATTCAATACTGCATTCCTGGTTTTGAGGAGAACAAGATGAGTCGTGCCTGTGAGTAAGATGAGGCACCTTGTCTGAGAAATCTTACACAAAATGAATAATGTGGACGAACAGTTGGGAAGAACATTCCTGAGCCTGTGATGGAGAAAGCAGTAAGCTGGAAGTGGTTTCATTATGATGCTGTTCACAGTACTATATGAATCTGAAAATGAGCATAAGTTTGAGTCTGAGGTGCTATGTGAGGCGGTTTTATCAAAATAAAATAAAATAATGCAGCTGCAAGCCACTGCATATAATTGTTTCAAAAACTTAAGAACACAAGTATGCTACATGGCGACAAGAATTTAATGCAAAAAGAAAACCGGTTTGGCCTTGACACCAAAGAAGTGTGTAGTATAATATGTTGTCAATGCTATCCTAGTCTTGGGTTCATTTTTTTAGCCAACAGACCTGATTTTGTGTCATTTCTAAAGCTGTAGTAAATATAGCAGTGGTTCCCAAACGTGGACCGGTACCGAGCCACACAGCAAGGAAACTATTTGGTATAAAAGCTGAATAATAATTATAAAGCTTTATACAATATTTGTGCAGTCATTTCCTCGTCTCTCCCTCTCAAGCCCACAACAACAGGATTAGGGCTGCAACTAAATTACATTATTGTATTGAAAGTTGTAAACATGAATAAAAAAAACAAAGAAACCTTGTGAGAGTGACAGATTGCTTTAGAGTACCTTCAAAACACTGGAGTTTTTTTTTTTTTTTTTTTTTTGTGGTCGTGGCCCTCGAACAACCCCACCAAAACAGTCTATCGTGCAAAAAAGATTTGCAACCTCTTGTCTGCAGGACATGTTTGGAATTGAATTTACACTATCGCCATCTCGTCAGTTGTTGAAAACAAAAGAATTTGGGAAGCCACGCTGAGTAGAGGCAGGTGAGTGGCAGTCACCAGGGCTCTGTGTTGAATCATATAAACCTGTCCGTCATATGAAATGCATCCCCAAATAATCCCCTCTTAAGTCCTCCTCTACAGTAGTTTCATAATCATCATCAAGACATAAATTATAAGAAGTGAAATTAGCTAATTTTTTCCATTTCCACTTTCTTACAACATTGTGTGTGTTTTTCTGTGGTAGTGTTATATGTAAAAACAATTGCCTCATTCATCACATATTGTTTCAGTATGTGATTCACGAGTAATGATAAGGCTTGAAAATGCTTCTCGGCATTCGATTACTGGTAACTCTGGTACAACACGCCTGTCATGTCATACTGGCCTAGACTACAGAGTTCCTCCCTCAGCACACACACAAACATTTGCTGCACTAGTGTCACTCCACACCCTGTGATGCAACCATCTATATTGTCATTATGACAGTCATCTGGTTTCTCATTCAGTAATTCAGATCTTGACCTCATTAACGACAAACCTTTGAAACGCCGCGGCACGCACTCTTTACCAACCAAACAGAAACAACAGATGGTTTCCGTTGCTCGAGGAAAACGGAACGAGACTCTGCTCGCTAGTATTCACACGTATCTGTCACAGTTACCCAATCTGACACTCGTATCTTCTCCAAAGTTCCTGTGCAGCTCTGTGGTAACTTTAGGCCCTAATGCTGCCAGGAGTTAGGCGGGTGATGACTGTTGGGACCACCTACACCAAAAGTCAATTTCTGTGATCTGTGACCCCATTTGTAGCTCCCAATATTCTGATGACCCGAGCAGTTAGAATCGTCAAGTTGTCTTATGAATTGAAGTCCTACTTTTCTATTTTTAAGTGCATGTAGGGACATCCAAATACAATATGCCATACATTATGATATATTTCAAATAGGTCTGTCCTCATACTTTGAGTGAGAGTGATGATTGAAAAATTATTTCAGCTCCAGTGACAATTTGATTACATTATTGTTATACTGAATTCTGTTTATATTATTGAAGTAAATTATAATTGAAAACTAACAAAATGAGCGCGCGCTGCTTTTTTATAACCAATACCTTGGCACAAGACATTTCAAACTCAGTTTAACAGTTCTAATGACAGAGTAGCTGACATTGTGGTAACAGTATTGTCTCTGTTATTGACTTTTTCTCATGAAGGGTTCTACTGCATCGTACACTAAAAGCGGCTACTGTGTGAACCGTTTCCCCTCCCTGCTGCCCGGCGGGAACCGACACAACTCGGCCATGGGTAAAGGTAGGTGGGCCTGTTGAATGTGCAGTGGTTAACTATGGCAGACCACTCAGGCAAAACAAGAAAGTGTTCCACCAACAGAAGGTTCTCCCATTATGTTCTAGCTTAAATGTAGTGCAACGACATTGAAAGAAATTTCAACTTAGGATTTAAATGTATTAATCGCAGACAACACTTTTTAAGAGAGGAAGGGGAGATCCCAAATTTTCCAAAGGGACCACATACAAACAGGATTTTGGGTAAAGGTGTATAAAATGATGATGAACCCTTTCCATTTGATTGTGATTTGCACAACTGAAAATATCAGAACTTGTAACTTTTGTGCTACTGGTATTAATCAATAATTCTTTCAAAAGCTTTGCATACAGCTACAGTACTATGGGGTTATAAACGTCTTTTCTTTTGCCTTTTTTTTTTAAAGTAAATAATAGCTGAGATAATAAGTTTTATAAAAGTGAATTCTGTAAATCTGTAAATGGCCCTTTTGTATGTGCAGACTACACGATCCTGGACTGCATTTACAGCGAGGTGGACAGAACGTACTACATCCTGGATGTCATGTGCTGGAGAGGCCACCCGGTCTACGACTGCCCGGTAAGACTTGGCTTCTAATCCTCCAGCAATCCAGGAATGCTTGTCTAATTGCTTAAGTAGCAAAGTCTGGGCCACAGATGTGCTTTTTTGCCACGTTGGCCATCTCATTGGTTCGGGATTCGAAGAGGAGGTTTTTTGTTTACAGTGCTTGTTTTCTCATCAACAGACTGACTTCCGTTTCTACTGGCTCCAGTCCAAAGTCCAGGAGACGGACGGCCTATCAGAAATCGCCAAACGCAACCCTGTGAGTAACAGGAATGGAGCCCATTCACTTCATGCCCCATTTTGTCCTTCCTAGTTTTCAGTACTCAGTATTGTTATTTGAGATACTGCAACATGTTTATTCTATTTTAGGTTTCCTGTATTTTGTGTTTGTTGTGCTTTATGCCCTGCTGCACCATATTTCCACATATGGGATAAGTAAAGTCCTGAACTTGAACCTGCTCAGAGGGAAATGAAACAAAAGAAAACTAAAAGAAAACTTCCATTACTGTCTTTTGTACTAATTGTGCACTAAAGTGATTATTGCACACAAATCTTAACGATTATGGGGCTTTGAGGAAGCCGGAGTGAACATTGAGTTCATGGTTCACCTTTTTAATCTTTAGTGTTTGTGTAGAACAGCCCAGTAGGAGCTAAATCAGGCTTAGTCCTTGTAGAGTAAACTTGCCATTGGAAAGCAGTTTCTCACATTTGACAAGAAGACAAATTGTGTTTGGAACTAACAACATGGTGCTCTGCTTTTGCTTTTGTCCAACAGTTCCGATTTGTGAGCCTCCAAAGCACAGATTGCACAGCAGAGCTGATTCAGAAAGCCCTGGCAGCGGAGTATAGCTTCGGCGTAAGAAAGTTATCTTGTCCTCCAACCGTTTTCTGCTAACACCTTAATGCTGCACATTGGGAGTAGTGTTAGTCAAATAAATGCTAAACTGCTAGGTGTAATGATGTATATGGGAGGTAATTCCTTATCTTTTTATGAACCGTAAACAAGCCTTTATTTGCTTCTCGTCAAGCTTGGATTAGTTTCATTCTGAATTTCTGGCTGCAGGTGGACGGTCTGCTCTTCTACCACCGGCAGACCCACTACACCCCCGGCAGCACCCCTCTGGTGGGCTGGCTTCGCCCCTACATGGTCACTGATATCCTGGGCATAGAGGTCCCCGTAGGACCTCTCACCACCAAGCCTGAGTACGCCTGCCACCAGCTGCAGCAGATCCTGGAACACAAGAAAATCTCAAGTGAAGTCCGCCCGGCCAACAGAAGTGGAGGCTATGAGTTAGAGTACCTGTCCACACCAAGCCTGGACAGTGGGGACACTCTGAACTTCTTGAATCAAAAGCCAATAAGGGAAGCTCACATGGAGATCTGAGTGGGAGGCTTAACGAGATGCAAATTGCTAACTCGGGGTTTCTGAGTGGTGGTGGCCCACATATGGCTCCTTAGAATATCTGCTGAATGGTTTTGCAGATCTGACCAATTGCAAAGCATGGCTAATTCTAATCCGGCACTGCTCAGGACGCCCTCGGAGTGCCGATTAGTAGAGCTATGCTCTATATGTGTTTTTAAATGGCTAAAAACTCTGCCATTTACATGTTGTACCTGTTGCAGAACTCTGAAACAGATTTGTTTCTTTGTGAGTAATTGCACAGTCATTAATCACTATAATTACTTAGTCACAGTGTGTTATGCAGCTCCCTTTCATAACACCATAGGTAGTCACGTGTTCAAAAAAATGGGACGAGAGGTTTCTTATGGGAGATATACTGCAAAGTGCAGCACGGTAAATGTTGTGGTGAGGTGTTTTGCTCCTCTGCATTTAAAACAGATCTCGCTTATGAAACATCCTTACTGTTGTCAGTTGTTTGCAGACTTTCTAAAACTATCTAAAAACTCCGGTATTTTTCAACAGATTATCATTCGTTATAATGGAGAGTTGCACTCAGTGATTTGGAAGTTGAGGTGTTGCTGACTGGTCAGACCCTGTGAGTTGGGAGCAGCAGCGACATGGACTTTTACAATTTAATGTTGAATTTAAAATTGTTTAGATGATGTTTTTAAAGTGTATGTTTCTCAATAAATGTTTTTTTTATCGGCCTACACTCACTACACTTTTTTTGAAAGGTCTATTTCAGAATCAGTTCAATCCTCTAGGAGAGACATTTAATACAGAAATTCTTTAAAGGTCCCATGACATGAAAATGTCACTTTATGAAGTTTTTAAACATTAATATGTGTTCCCCTGGCCTGCCTATGGTCACCCAGTGGCTAAAAATGGCGATAGGTGTAAACCGAGCCCTGGGTATCCTGCTCTGCCTTTGAGAAAATGAAAGCTCAGATGGGCCGATCTGGAATCTTCTCCTTATGAGGTCATAAGGAGGAAGGTTACCTCCCCTTTCTCTGCTTTGCCCGCCCAGAGAATTTGTCCCACCCATGAGAGAAAGACATCATGGCTTTCAAACGAGCAAAGTGGCAGTTGGTCAAGGCCACACCCCCACCCTCCTCCTCAATAGCTACAGACACAGAAATGGCACATACTAAGAAAAGCTCATTGTGGGACTGGCTCTAGTGGCTGTAATTCTGCACCAAGGCTGAATTTTGGGAAAGAGACTTCAGATACAGTATTAGGGGACCACTAAGGTCTATATAAAAGCATCCAAAGAGCACCATGTCATGGGACCTTTAATTAGACTTAAAGAAAATTGTCAATTTATAACATGCTCATTTAATTGGTTGTTTGGGTATAATTCAAAGTATCAAACCATTCACTATTATATGCATTTTAGGAAATAAACGTAAATTTAGATCAAGTCCGTAGCTAAATACTGTTTCTGTGATTAAAGATTGCTATATAAAATTAAGCAAGGAAAAATGTTTTTTTTTAATATAATTTACATTATTTATACAATGAAGTTAAATAGAAGTTAAGAAAATCCTTTTAAATAGGATTTTCAAAGCAGCTCAGGCACTGTATGCACTGTCAATATACCTGCCAGTAGCTGATGTGCCAGTATATGGTAAGATGTGACTCATACTGCTGATATAGGCACTCACCAGCAGAATCAGAATCTCTTCCCCCTTTGTACTGCACTTACTGTGACATTTGTGTAACTGTAAAGAGCTGGGGGGGAATTGTCAACAGGAAAAGACGTGAAAGTGTCTGGCAGGATTGGAAATTTTGGCGACCTGTGCCAACACATCCTCTGTGTAGCAACTCCCAAAGTGATTGCCTCAGGTTATCATATCTGGGCTGTATGAAGTAGTTTACAATATCTTAGCAAGGGAGGCAACCTGATTTTCTTTTTCCTTTTTCTTGCCATGTTTTTTGGTGAGAATAGTTTTGAAGTAAAGTTGTTTGCGGCTTTAAATGCAAATTAGTAATATGACTTCAAAGGTAGCTGAGGTAGTAGTGGTAACTTTAAAGGAACTGTCCACCCAAAAACATTGTAATTCTACCTGTAGCTAGCAGCGTGGCTATACATACTGTATAGGAATGTCTGTTGGTCAGTCCACCGCTTTGGTCCAGACTAAAATATCTCAACAGCTATTGAATGGATTGCCATGACATGTTCTACAGACATTTATGATCTACAGAGGCTAAAGCGTATAGGCTTTGGTGATCCCCTGACTTTTCCTCAAGACTACCATGAGGTTGACCTTCATGGTTATGAGTGAATTGTCTCAACAACTATTCGATGGGTTGCCATGAAGTTTGGTTCAGACATGTATGCCCCCCTCTGGACGAATCATTTAACTTTAAGGGACCATCATCTGATTTTAAACGGACATTGCCTTACACCTCAGCTGTACGTTTATTTAATTCTAAGTAGTGAAATTTAATTCTTTAATATGGTGAAAATGGTAAACCTACCTGCTTACCGTCGGCATTTTAGCACGGTCTGTGTGAGCATGCTGATGTAAGCGATACTGTTTTAAAGAACAACTTCCTTGGCTTGGCTGTAGACTAAATTCAGAACATTTTAACACAAATCTTTTGGTGCTTAGTTTGTCATATGAAAATAAATATTTTGTGTCCCAATTACAGATAACAAGACGTTCAAGATTACATACAAAATAATAAAAGGCTGACCAGTACAGGATTTTGTGTTTGACTCTTAGAATCAGAGTATGCCTCTTTCTTGAAACCTCAATTTAAATTTCCAATAATCACCAAGTAATAAAAGGATTTAAAAAAAAAAAAGAAGGGAGAAAAAAAGGTGTAGTTATCTTCACCACTTGCAGCTTCACTAGAACAGCACGCACTGCAGCTAAAAGCCATGTTGTGTTTGTGCCACTACTCACTTTTTCTACACTGGAAAAAAAAAAACAGAAATCTTGTTTTCTCGATGGTATCACTATTGCTCAACCACCTACACGGAACATCAGCAGGTGAAAATAACACGCTCAACATCCTTCTGTGGGGGATTGTTATAACTAATTCTGGGAAACGTAGGACATCACTGACTGAAGTAGTGGAGGGTGCACAAAGCAGCGACAGGAAACTCAGTAAACCACAATTACAATATCTGGTAACTCCTGGAAAGCATCAAATATCACAGACCGATCTGAACAGTAATAATAGTGGATGGAAGTATTTAGTAGTAGCAGGTTCTTGGTTATCTGCTTTTTGGTGAGATTTCAGTTCTACCTAAAGGAGGAAAATGATATAGGTTATAACAGTGTTGATGTAGTTTGTGAACAATCAGATTTAAGGTAGAATTTTCCTTTGGATGATGCTACAGAAAACATGAGCAATGTTTCCACGGGTTTTTTTTTTAACCTCCCATTGTTTTAATTGCATCGGTGGTCAAAGTGTTTGCAAATACAAATTTCTGAGAAAAGGTCCAAAGTATTTGACTGCTCCAGACTTACAGAATTTGACAATTGCATTTCATCGAGTACATTCGGATGTTTTTTCTTTTACATTCAGTCACCACTAAACCGAGAGGCCTGTCAAAGAGAGCATAGTCAGGCATGTGGTTAATGCGAGAATCTAGCTATTAGTCAGCAGCGCTGATCACTTTCCAGGAACTGTGCACACTTGTCAGAGCATGCTCAGTCTCCCACACATATATGTGTGTGTACACACACACACACACACACACACTGTTAAATGTTGATCTCTATGAAAACCCTTTCACAAGCCTTCTAAGGGAGGAAGATTTGTGTTTGTTCTGCAACTCTTGAACACTTGTCAGACATGATGTTTAGCCTATGTGGTAACACTGCTGGCATTAGTGTGAAAAATAATAAGTTGCATATTGATTTGTAGACAGGTCCACATAGGGCTCTAGCCAGGATTCACAAAAACTGAGATAAAATCCAAAGATAAAGAGATAGCAAAATGTTTTTTAATATGTAAATGGTGATGAACAATGATTAAAATTAAACCACTTTCATGTCAATATAAGCAACAGCCAGCAGCCGGTAAAGCAGCAAAAAAGACTGGAAATGGGGAAACGGCTTACATGGCAGGTAGCAAAATCCACCTACCAGTACCTCAAAAGATCACAAAATAACATTATATTAACTTATTTTGTGTTTTTTTTCCTGTACTAAACCCAAAGTGTAACCTGTAAAACAAGCAATGTGTTCCTTTTTTTTTTTTTAAATAGTAAACTTTTGTGGTGCTTGTAGGCAGATTTTTTTTTACCCTCAGACAGCTGTTCCCCCCCTTTTTCCAGGCTTTGTGCTAAGCTAAGCTAACCGGCTGCAGACTGTAGCTTCATAAATGTGCAGATATGAGAATCGTATTGATCTTCTCATCTAACTCTTGGCAAGAAAGCAGATAAGCATACTTCCCAAAATGTCAGCCTATACCTCCCTAAATGCTGTTTCAAGCCTTTTTCACACTGCAAATACAATTCTGTGGGGGGTAATACTTAATTTGTTTATTACAATTTAATTTAACTTTAGATTGTTTTTGTCAAACAATCAAATTTAAACATATTTAGTCTGAATTCCTCTTAAAATCCCCAAAATCTCAGACACAATACTGAGGACGTGGCTTCCTTAACCTCAGTGGTAACTATATGATACTGAGTCCACAATGTTTTGCTCATTTGTGATTCTTATAAAAACCCAGTGAAATGTGATTTTCATGCAGACATGAGTCACTTTAGACTTGTAATGTGGGGCCTAGAGTGGTTCTTGTTCAACCAGAGGCATCCACACACCGTACATTAAACATCATCTTGGAGTAAACTGATTTGGTTAAACTATGAATGAGTGTATCTCCCTCTCCAGCTTTTACGAACCACAATGAGTGAAATCAGGTCTTCATCTCTTGCATGTTCAGTGCATTGAAATACTTTTTTGACATAAAGTGGGCAGGACAAAGGCTTTACCAATCACGTTTTCACAAATGATGATGTAAGCTAGTTTGACAGGAAGTCTATTGTTGCCCACTCCCTTTTCCCTTTAGTTTTCAAGCCAGACTTTCTCACGCCTTATTATTTACAATTTGCCTATTGTAGGATCTTTTTTTTTTATGGAAAGAAAATATAAACAGCATGTGAATGTACCTATAACTTCCAACCTTTTCTTACAAAAACACTTGGAAGTCAGATTAATGAATTCCCTAACTTTCTCCCAAAGGCTTTTCCTTCTTTAACTACAGGACTAACAAGATGCCTATGATGTGAAGGTTGACACAGCATTGATGATTACTTTTACAACCTCATTACAAACACATCAAGGTATAAATTAAAGGCCACCTTTAGGTCTTGCAGGAAGTGCAGTCTCCTGGTTGCACATGAGCCAACTTCCCTGCTGAAATATATCAGCAGCATATAATATTTCAATGGAGACCTGCAGTGTGTTTGTGGGTCATATTACAGTGACTTTATCATACAGTTGGGTATTTTCTGTTTCGTATGATGTCATGCAATTCCTGTAATGTGTAGCCTACTGGCTAATAATGTAGCCTGGGGGATACATGAGTCGAGAGTTTCACTAATTAAATTGCTATTCTTGCAACCAACTATTGCAGATGGGCCTGCTCCTATTATTAGTTATTTCCTCTCACTTTATTTCATGCATTAGTAATGGGCAGTGATAGAGTGGAGAGTGCTTTTGTGATGTAGACGAATGCATAGATGTGCACAAAAACAGTATAATCTTAGACTGCAGTGGCCGATGAGCAAAAGGCTATAAGATCTCTTGACATGTTTTAAGACATACCATGTATTTATATGTTTCCCCCACACAAACAAATTCTCCAAAGCATGATACCCAGGCATTCTCTCTCATTGAAAAGTGTAGAATCTGTGAATAGGCAAATATTGTTTTAGTTAGACTAGCTAACGGAGAGGAAGTTAACGTTAGGCTACATGCTCTCAGTAAATAAATAGAAAAGGCTAAGCCCATAAAATGGCGAACTCTTGTTTTTACAACTTCGGGTTTATTACATTATTAAACAAAAGTGTTTGTAGATTTGTTTTGCCTTTGGATAGAGCCAGGCTAACGTTAGGTTAGCGTTTCCTGTCTTCGTGCTAATCTAACTGTAGCTAGCTTCATGTTTAACTATCGTTAACGTGAACGGACAACTATTGGAGTTGTATAAATCTTCTCATCTTGACAAGAAAGCCTCAGACTTAACTCCATACATAATGTTAATTGAATGTTACATATTTCGACAGTAGTGAGTCACTGGTGACGGTCAAACATGAAGGAAGGTTAGGCACATGAGTGGAAGGACTTAAAATTATTGAAACGTTACAAAGTGTCCATTATTTTTTGTTAAATGCGTATAACATTGACGTTAGCATCCTGTATTTCAGAGTCCTCCTCGTGCCTCCTCCAGCTGCAAACTGACAAAATGGGTGATTTTCCTGTCGGTTTCCTATTTTTATGAATGAAGGCGGAGGTTGTGAGCTTTTGTCATTTTCTGGTCTTAACCACCAGGGGGTAGAGCAACATGCAGAAAGAAAGCCTCCAATCTCTCTGTTCAGGGCTGTGTGTGTGTGTGCGCGTGTCTCCCTCACAACATAAAAGCGACGTTCAGGGCTAAAAACTTGCAATTCATGGCATGGAGAAGTCAGCGAGCAGCTGCAGCCCTCTGATCTGTGTTAGGTTGAGCAGCAGATCATGGTCTGAACCCAGTTATTCTCGAGCCGAAACAAAGCCTCGATCGTCTAGCTGCTCGAGTGTATTTTTTTTTTTTCCTCTTCCCTGTCCTCTTTTTCTTCTCCTCGGTGAAATCTGATACAACATCAGCGGGTTTTTCTATCTAGTTTGGGTGGCAGATTCGGGCTTAGTTGGCCTGTGTGTCTCGCAGTCAAAGAGGCTATCAAGAGAAAAGAAACATACTGAAGCGATTCAGATGCCTTCAACTTTGAGCTAGAGGGACAACCCCTAAACCCCGTTTTTACACGAGGGACAGACACACCGTACATCTCCGTCGTCTTCCACTTCATGAAAAGGACGGGTCTCGGTACAAGGTGATCAGAGAACTGACGGGGACCATGGCAGCTACTTTATCGGCGGAGGAAGAACAGGTAGGCCTTAAGAGTCTTTATGCTGCTTACACGTCTTTCTTTCTGTGTTTCGTCGCCCTAAATACCCCAGCCTCGGCCCTACCTGGAGGTATATCAGCCCTGAGCGCACCGCGGCGAGTGGCGATGGCAGTGCGCAATGGATTTGTTGCGAAATGGTCCTGAATGCGGAGCGGAAATATTGTATCGATTTCTGGCGCTTTAATTGCTCTCGTTGCATCACTGTCAGTTCCTCTCTGGCGGCTATAAGCTTAAAGTGTTGCGAAACATGCCAAGCTTGCCTTTATCAGCCTAAACAGATGTAAAATAGGCTATTTATCCCGGGGTCTTTAAGAGTTGGTTATCCGTGGGCACAGACCGTGATATTACACCGGGAACGGGTTTGGGGGAGACTTGGAAACGCTGTCTGGTTTCACATTTGGCTCATTCAGAAAGGTAGACCGTAGAAACTTCGTTTAAACTCTCATGCTAGTAACGTGGCTTTGAAAAACCGGGTAAACTGACACACATTCAGTCCAATTTCAATGATAGGAAATGCATTTTCCTTTTTTATTTTGGTGGACTTACCCAAGCATAGAAGAGTTTATAATGTGAGATGTTTAAGTATGTAGGCTACCCCATAAAAAAGCTGTGATCTCAGTTTTGACAAGTTTCCCTTTTGTTACATGCCTGAATATAAATAGTAACCGTAAGTTACTGGCTAAACATATTTTAATATAGATTTTATACTGTTTTGTCAAGTCATCATCACCTGGCTTTATATGTTTTAAGTTGTATGTGTTTAAAATTGATTTCAGTCCAAAGTTATTTAGTTCAATTTGTAGAATGTTTTGGCCTTTTTTGAAAAATTACTTACTTTATTACTTACGTGTTTGATGGAACTGTTGCAGATGAACCGATTTCTGTTGATGGAATAATTGAATAATCGTTATAATTTTGTGGATTTATGAGGACTATGGTTAACTGCTCCTACAATCTCTGCATGGCAAATTGACACAGCTAGCTAGACTATCTGTCCAATCTGAGTTTTCTCTCGCAGGACTATTTTTGCAGCAGCTCTGTGCTGAGTTTAGCACTGCCCATGATGATTCTGATTGGTTTGAAGAAATGCCATTAAACCACAGCACGTTTTCCTCCCATCCCTGAATGCTATGTGGAGTAGCCAGACCCTCCTTCAGCGCACTTTGGAGGAAGGTCTGGCAAAGCGAGACTATAGTTGTTGTAGCAGTTTGTGTTGATTCAACTTTATGGTCCGTTTTGGAGGCTGTTTATTTGTATTGTGTAATACAGAGAGGTGTCTCTAATATTTTGTACACCTTAAAGTTGAATCAACACCTCTCTGAAACACTTTCTACTAAACTGAACATTATAACCTTCATGAAGGTTGGCTTTATTGCAGGACTGTTGTATCAGACTGTATACGTTTTTAAGTTAGGTGTAGGCCTACCTAATAAACTGGCAACTTAGTGTAAATTGTATAATTTATCTTGGTTTGTAGTTTACATTTGACCAGTCAAAGCTATATTCACATAACTGGTACCAACCATAAGAAATCCAACCTGAGCAAATAGACTAGATACTGCTTTTGTAAATTTTTTCGTTTTGCTCTTAAAGAACAGTTACTGTGGGGGAATACTAATCGGTGCAGTATCTAGATTTTGAATCTATGTATGATTTATTCAAGTCTTCTTCTTTGGTGCTTTGGTCATGCGCGTGCCTTCTCTTCCCGCTGACTCCTCTCATCATCTGGCAAGAAGAAAGCCATATCTGGCTACTCCATTTCCTGTGTGAGCCAGGGCCCCCGCTAGGGTACCGGACGCCCTCATTACATCCACAGCCCTGTGGGGGGGTGTTTGGGTGGATTGTGTGTGTGTGTGTGCGTGTGCGTGTGCGAGGCAGGGTGGCTCTCTCGGGAGCATACACAAGTGTAGTGTGGAACTTCATTCTAAAGGCAGCTGTTAAAAGCATTTCCACAGGACTCGGGGGAAGGGAGAGTTTATGAGTTACAGAGTGTGTTTGTGTGTGTCTATCATGTGCTTCAGAGAAAATGTGTGTGTTGTGTGCCTGTGTTTGTGTGTGTGAGTCTACTCCCAGGAAGCAGTGGAGTGGAGAAATTGGGGAATAGGGAGAGAGTGACGTCAGTGACTTCCTGTTTTGGTAGTGACTCGTGCCAAATTGCACTCACTAAAGTGAAGCAAAGCTGCTTGGCACCAGCAGTCATACATTTGTAAATAGATTAGCATTGCATCTGTAATCAGATTCTGGACCGACAATGTCAAGGGCAGCGATAAATCCTTTTTTTAAATATAATAATACAGAAAATGCAGTAGTTCGGTCTGATCAAGGTGTAATCATGACACTGCAGTAACCCCCTACAACTTTCCATAACCCTTCAATAGTGTAGTATAACTCCTTCTGGCTGGAATGTGAATACAGTAGACAGTATGTCAATACTTGGACATTAATGGCCAATTCCTGTAACAAAGGATCATGAGGTTAGTAAAACAATTTAAAAAATCCATTTGTGTGCCAGTAAGCCAGCATGTACAATACCATTACCCTGACACTGACACATTTAAATGGAATGCAGCTATTAATAAAAAAAATTATTTAGGCTACATGTATTAATAACTCAAAATGTGCACCATCAGGATGGTCTACAGAGTTGTATTAGTGGTTGGAAATATGGATACAATCTATCCCAGTACAGGTAGTTTTGAACAAATAATCAAAATCTTCTGGAAATTCAAGAAACTGTTTTTGAAGACTATTTGACAAATCATGTAGAGCTGACTCGATTAGTCAAACATGCTACAAATTCACTGGTTCCAGCATGTCAAATATGAATAAATGCTGGTTTTTGTAGTCTTTTGTGATAGGTCACTGAATATCTTTGGGTTCCGTACTACTGGTCAGACAAAACAAGCAACCTGCAGACTTGTGATTGTCAATTGTCATTTACTAGGGAGTTGTAAATAAATGATTTCTGACACAACCCTCGTCTCTGTGTGGCAGTAATTGTTTTCTGATGTCATAGTTCTCTGGGTCAGGGTCTCCAACCTGTTTGGACCCATGGACTTGTTTGTAGGGCTGGTTGGCAAAGAACCAACTTCATTCACTAACTCACAGCACCGCATGTTCCTAACCTAGTGAACCTAATCAATTAGTTATCGACAGTCATTGTCAACACCACCAATGAACAACCCCTGACAGCAAACTGGATTATGTAATGTCAGCTGTTTATTGTTTTAAATGTTTCACTCAGCATTTGAGAACGACAAACTCAGGACATGAAGACAGCTGAACCAGTAAAATATAAAGACTTGTGATTACATACAGACTAATTCTGTACTTCTCCAAACTGACTTCTCAATCTGTTTTTAAAATTTACATCAGGCAGTTAAAGCCAGAATTAAGTGTTTCAAGAACTTTTGAGGAAAACACATCTTGCCATATCAGAACTGGAGCAAGTAGAGCAAATATTTATGCATCTTTCAGGAATTGAATAGGTCACTCTTCCGCAGTGAGTCTTCCAATGCAGTGTGGTGTGCTATCATGAAAACAAACTGGTTCATCCTCAAATTCCACTCTGGCGGATATGGCCCTAGTGCAGAAAAACCAAACAAGACTGGCTTCTCCAGGAACAGAGGGTCACTGCCTGGAGTTGGCAGGCTCTCCTTAAAAGGCTAAAAGAGAGAGCAGCTGTCAGACCGTTGAAATCTTGGAAACCCGAGTGTACTGTACCTGACAGCAATCTGACAGGAAGTTGTCTTTAGCCTGAAGGATTAACGCTTCACAGTGCAACAACAAAGAGCAGACGGCCCACATTTGATGGAATTCATGTTAAAGGGCTGTACCAAGAAATGTGATTATTCATATGGTAAATCAAAGTAATAATAATAAATCCACTGAACAAAGTACTGAAACAAACTTCTTTTCTTCAGAAGAAAACCTTGTTAACCATTGCACCAACTACATTTTCTAAAGTAGCTGTATGTATTTGTTGACATCATATATTAGTCTTACTGCAGTTTTTGCTGTAAATTATTTTACAGGATCTTCCCTCTTAGTATTTTTCTATTTGTCTTGTTTACCAAGTTGACAGAACTTGATTTTTGTCCCATTCCAGCTTGACACAACCTGAACAAAACTCACTTTTAGGGGACAGAAGATATAAGTCAGAAAGTCAGCCGCTGTCGTTGATTGTCTGAAGCCCTGAGTCATCATCTCCTTTGATTTCCACCAGATCAATTGCAACAAAATGTACGCCCACTAAACTCCTTAGATGTTGAAGAAAACAATAGTGAGTACACCTAGTAACCCAAAGAAAATGTAATAAAAGAGTTGTTAAATGTTAAAATACATTTAGTGGAACGTGTCTTTACTTCTTGGTCGTCGTCTGTGAATGGAGCTGGCTAAGTTGCAGGACGGATGTTGAACCCTTATATAATAACATGCAGTTGTATGTTCAAAGATGGTTTCTGGCAAGGGATGTGGATGACTTCCTTGATCTTTCTCTGGCCATCCACTGGCTCCTGGTCAATGACTTTGACCCTTTCCCAGTCGATGCTCTGGCTGGTTTTAGCATAGACAGTTAAACAAGTGGACAAAGTGACGCCGTTGTTTTCTACGGAGACCAGCGAAGTCTATAAGAAACACTTTTCCGGTGAGCGCTGAGCGTTACTGCGCAGCCTCCAACTGAGCTTGACTACGTAATTGTGACGTGTGCAACCTGTCTGAAAGTTGGAAGTCTTCTGGTAGCTGTGCCAAGAGAAATCTCAATCATTCCGAATCTTGCAGAGACGGAGAGTGTAGGTATATGTAAGGAGATAACATAGGCACAGGCTAATTATTGCTAACTAAAATGCTAGCCAACATTAGTAATTAAACTTAAACAGCTAATGTAAGTTGAAACTGCCTGTGAGCTTCTCCTGTACTGTATGGTAATTCCTCTACTATGCGACAGTAAGTCACTTGGTTATGACACAATCTTTAGCCTAATTTTACAAAAACGTCTGCTACGGAGCCGTAACATGAGATACAAGGTAATGGAGCCTTTTATGTATTGTTTCTTTAGAAATAAACAATGGACAAATGGAGTCTTTAAATGCTTCAGATGTAAAGTTATTCGCTGTCAAAGTGGCACCAAAATGAATGGCAGTCAATGGGATGCTAACTGCAGGTGATTGCTTGATAACAACAAAATGGCTAAATAGGAGCTACGCTTTGTGGACGCTCGCTTACCCCCTTGGGTTTTAGTCTGGTGTTCACAGACAGATGGTGTCACAGCTCTCTATTTTCTGGAAAAAAAGACAAAAAAACTTTTCTACTTTTCCCAAAAGTCAAACATAAGATGGTATAGTAGAAAGTAGACTGAAAAGAGACACATGCTAACACAAAGTATAGGTAGAGTCATGGTAATACACCCAGTTTTCCCTGTCACATACGTCATTGTAGGCTCATAATGTGCCGTTCATAGTTCTGAGGTCTGAAACATAGTCAATTTATGTTTTTAAATGTCAATATTGTATGCCAATATTGTAGAATCCGCTCCGATAATAATCAGAGATCCATTCTGTACTGCACTGAAAAGCTCCGGACACAGATTAACACCCCTCCCCATGTGAATCGGATATGAAACGACCTCAGCCCTGTCAGGTGCAATCATCCCTCATCCCTTGCATGTTAAAGCATCTGAACAGAGCAGAAGCTGCAGGCCCTCCTGTCTGTGAAAGCACTGGCTTTCCTGAGGAGAGACAGTGGCATCCTGTCTCGAGGCTCAGCGCTCGTCAGTGATCGTTTTGTATTACTAAAGAGCTGTGGACTCCCAGAACTTGACTTCCTGTCTCCCATGCATGCCCCACCGCTGCTGTGCCTCACAAGAGAAGTGGGACCCTGTGTTTAAAGTGTGAGCTTTCATTGCCTCCTGTGTCGCCTTTTGACGATTCACTGGGTGCTGACTCGCTAACTCTGCGGGTGCTGAGGGTGGTGGGGGTGGGATCCTTAGGGAGTGTATAATAAGAGCAGAGGGGAGGACAGGAAGCCTCTGAAAGACTGCTGGCTAAATGCATAAGTTATTTGTAAGATGGGTGGAAGGCCTTTATGGTAAATACATTTTCCAAATTACAAGTGCAGTGTATATCAATTTTAATGTTTTTCTTTTTCTTTTTTTTTTCTCAAAGATTTGAACGAGTGTCTACGATTCTTGGAACACAACCACATTTCGTAAGCAAGCAAATCTTTATCTAAGTGCCACTAGCACATTTTCGGCCACAGCAGGTAGCTGTTTTCAGTGGACAAGCTCTAAAAACAGACCGTGAGCTACCTCCCAGCACCAAATGGCAGACTGACACAGTTAGTGACTAAGGCATGGATACGTGGACGATGGTTCGGACAAATATTTAGAAATTATATTTGGGTTGGGCTCGGTCACATCAGCGCGATAAGGCATTTGTTGTAAAATGGTGCTGCTGCTCCTTTTTTAAGAGAGCTCAGTGCGTGTGGGTGTGTGTGGTAAGTGGGCAGAAGAGAGATAGAGAAAGAGGAAGCAGACGTGTTGTAGGCAACCAGAGCAGAGTTGGTGGAATAAAAGTTTAAGTTTTGTACACAGTGTGTGCGGTGTCCGAAATAAACCCCAGACTGAAAGCCTAGTTCATTCATTTGCTCACCAGAAACGGGATTTTAACCCCGACGGTATTCATGTTATAACGTGGGCCCTGGAGGTAACGAGTCTCCCCTGGTTTTCTGATCACGGTCGGAAACGAAGCGAGCAGGAAAGGTTAACACGTTAACATTTTAACGTGTGCTTGTTGCCCCATGTGCACTGATGCGCTCATCTGTTGACATTTGCAAATGCCTTCCTACAGTTGCTTAATAAAAGCCGGCTTTCCACACAAAAATGTACAACGTACAACCTACATGTGTCATTAGTATGAGGAAAAAAATGAGATTTTAACTGTCGGGCTCGGACACAAATTTCTTAATGCCGATCGGGCTCGGGCCGGGTTTGGTCTCGGACAGAAAAATTCTGCCCTATCCAGACTCTATTAGTGACTAGCTGGTGAATATGAGGGACATTTAGTGGCTAAAGAGCCAGATTTGGTGAGTTGGTGGAGACCCAAAAAGAGCTAAAAGACCATTGAATATTGGACTTATATCTCCAAATGAATGCTGTTGTAGTGTCTGCTGTGTTTGCTAACACTGATATTTTATCAACTTACAAAGTAAATAATGTCAGTTGTTTCCACTGGCCCCAGGTGGCTGAAAAAGTAGGTTTAATATACGCTACATTTGATTTTGTGAATACCTGATATAAGCTTAAAAACTTAATATTTAAATCTCACAAAAAATTACTATGAAACTAAATAGTAAAGACCAAACAGTTGTCTCACGAAGTTTTTTTGTTTTTATTTAATATGGGAGTCTAATTAATGCCACATAATCACCAGTAATACATCATAATGTCGTAATTTTTAAGCTCTTTTCTGCTTTGCTCTTATAGTGTTCTTTCCTGTGGCTGCAGCCAGATTTCACACAAAACAAATTAGCATCTACATCCTAGATGCACATCAAGCTTTACCATCACAAAGTGTAATGGCCAATAAATCATCTTCTTCCTGGAGAAGAAATCGGACACAAATCAAATCTAAAACCCTTTTAATTTCATTGCCATTAGGGTCATCCTTTCACCAAACATTTGTTATCAATAAAGAACTACTTTATTAGTTTATCTCAGCACTCAACAACTACACATGACTGGTTCTACTGCTAAGTACTATTAAAACTAGAAGTATGTTGCCCTGTCATTATTGCAGCTTCATGTGATGAACATCAGTTCAGCAAGATTTCAGCTTCTTCCCCTCTTTTGTACTCTTTTTATAAAAAACTATGAACATTGTTCGCTCTAAACTGGAAGATTTTTTATTTTTTTTATTTTTTACTTAACAAAATTTCCTGTTCATCTACATACTGACATTTACATGTGTCACTCCTCAGTTTTACTTGTTCTTTTTAGCTCAACCATGGACTGGATTTTTAGGGCACGAGCGCCGACAGCGGCGAAGGCCCTATTGAAACTGAAGGAATTATTATTCCTTCTTTCTTCCGGCAAATTAATCGCATCAAGTCTGGTAAAAATGTATGTATTTTAAGTGTTTCGGGTTTAGGCGCACAAAAATGGCTCGCTAGTGCCCCCTACAAAACTTAAAAAATGGAGCCCCTGCGGTGCGTTTAACATAGATTCACGAAACGTGGTACACAAATGTAGCATGTCAAGACGTACAAAAAAGCTCATTGGAGCCATACCCTAAACCCAACAGGAAGTCCGCCATTTTGAATTGAAAGGTCAAAATTAGTGTGTTTTTTTTTTAATTTATTTTATTTTGGCCAATTCCACGTCGTACTTTAATGAACTCCTCCCAGAGATTTCATCCCATCAACTTCAAATTTGGTCTGTGCCATCTTAAGACCGTTGAGATGAAAAGTTGTTAAAAGAAAATCTTTTCGTCATAGGGCATAGCCGTGGCGGGGCGGCCATTTTGTGCGTTTTGCCATTGAAACAGGAAGTGGGTGTAACTTGAGTGTACATTGTCCAACTGGCTCAAAACTTTTCATGATTCATAAGAGTCCAACCCTGAGGACAAATAAAGGCTGATATTGACTCAAAGTCATAGCGCCCCCTTGTGGCAACAGGAAGTAGTCCCAAAACTATAGGTGCTATACTTTAACGAACTCCTCCTACAGATTTCATCTGATGGACTTCAGATTTGGTGTGTACCATCTCAACACCTTAAAGGTGAAAAGTGATTAAAAGCAAAACTTTTTGTCAAACGGTGTGGCAGTGGCATGGCAGCCATTTTGAGTGTTTAGCGATGAACAAGAAAGTGGCTGTAACTAGAGGGTACCTTGTCCATGCTGCTTGAAATTTCCCACAATCAACAATAGTCCAGGCCTGAGGTCATCTACAGGCCAAAATTGCCTTTTGGTCATAACGCCCCCCGCTGGCAACAGGAAATCAGCCTTATATGACAAACATCATCCGACTTACATGAAAGTTATGTGTGGTCTACATGGGATACTGAGCCGCCCCCTATACATTAACCACGCCCACTTACTCAGGCTACACCCCTTTCATAACTTTTGAAGCTTTTAAGGTAGTCTTGCGTGACGTATCATTGAACTCAGCAGAGAGTTCCGTTTTCATTGGTCATGGTTTGGTCCGCCCCCTATGCTTTAGCCACGCCCCCTTTCACAGAACTGTATGATCTAGAGTCTTGTATGAGATATCATTGAACTTAGCAGAGAGTTCCCTTTTCATTGGTGATGATTTGCAGTGTCTGAGTGCCGCGCAAATGTACGGCCGCAAGGATCGGTGTCCGCCAGTAACCCCGACGCGTGCAGAGGAGCGAGGGCCCGTCCAACGCTGCTTGCAGCTTTCATTTTATTTGGTTCCTTCATGGCTTTTTACAAAGTGCCAAAACTTTCCCCAAGATAGCTGTGGTTAACGCATGAGATGAACCAGCAGAAATGAAGAATAACTTTAGGTTGGCTGCACAAATTACAGTTCACACATTTCATTTTGTACCTCCCTGTGTACGGTGTATATACATTCTGTAAACTCACTCAGTGAGCAGACTATACAACAGCACATGAAGAATTATCATAGATGTCTTACCAGGCCTTACAATTGTGTCAAATATTTTGTGAAGCTGTAGTGTGAGGATGTATCAAGTTTAAAGCCTAGTTCCACTTCCTTTTTGTTTGACCCTTTGATTATGGAATACAAAGTTTGTGACCACATCTGTCTGTTTTAGGCTACCAGGCAGTTTCTGGAGGAAATCAACAAGTGGACCAGTCAGCATGGAGTGTCACCGCTGTCCAGGGAATTGGCCGTCAAGTTCCTCATGGCTCGCAAGTTTGACGTCCTCCGAGCCATCGAGCTATTCCACAGCTACAGGGTAAGAAGGGACCAGAGAATCCTTTAGATTCAAACTAACTTGCTTCTGTATATACAACAGCAGAGCAGTGGTGACAGCACCCTCTTGGAAGTCCTCATCTCTTACATAGTGAACAACTTGTCCATCTAAATACAATCCAGTAGACGCAGGAATTTTGTGCACTCCCTATGTGGGCGTTGGATTTTGCAAATGATATTTAATGTGAAATGTTAGCATATTAATTGGCTAACTAAGTGAGCAGTTCACACTATTATCTCTTTATAAACACCTATGAACTGCACATCCGGTCACAAAATGTAGTCAAAACAAATTTTGGTAATATCAAGCTTCAGTCTAGTCTTAGACTTTTTAAGTGTGAATTTAGCAGTTTCAATTTAAGTTTTTATGCTTCTGAAATTTCTAAATGAGACCAATATGTTAGTTTTGGATATACTGTATACACATTTTGGTTGTACTTTCAAGTATTGGAGTTCCCCTGTCCATTAATGTGAATGTTACATAGCCCCAAAAAAGACCTACATTAGCCTAGTGTCATCACTCTGTGCAAACTGGTGTTTTTATAAAAAAACGTTTACCTTTTTTGTCTCTTTTCTCGGCCGAGCTCGAGGTCATGATTTAGGGAGACCTCGTGACAGTGATGCTCATGGCATGAGCTATGGCTTCTGTCAATCGGTTCAAACTAAGTTAACAAAAGCCCAAAGTCGCTTGCTTTAACATTGTTGGCCAATTGGAAAGCTATAACAGACCCAGAGGAGTCAAATGTCACGAAGAAATAGTTTTTCGATGCGTTTGCTCATCTCAAGCTATAACTGTTGAATTCTGTTGTTTTGGTGAAAACATAGTTTCCAGTTTTCTGTAACCTAAATTTAGAAACCTATCTATCTCGTCAGTCAACACTTTTTAGTTTCAACGTTATCAAAATAATCTACACCCACGTTGGAACAATTATCTCATTATACTGAATAGTATTTCCGTTATTTCCACAGAACCACTTGTATTATATTAACTCCTTGTCTGGACGACTATAACCCAACTGCAAAGTTGCTTCTGACACCTAACTGCAGTTTACTACCTATTGTGATTATTTCAGATAAGGGAAGAAATAACTGATGACCAGTTGCAATATGAATAAAATCAGGTCAACATGCAAATGTATTAAAGGGCCTTTTTGTTTTTGGACAAAGAATAGCAGTCTAACAACACAAAGATACAAGTTGGTCCAGAGGTAGAAAGGTGAAGGTCATGTTGTAGAGCATCTTTACCACACCCACAGCACAGTAACACAAGGCCTTTTTCATTTACCAAATGTCTTCAGAAGCCCTTGCCAAGCAAGAGATCGCCTAAACAGATGCACCAAAATCCTGGAGCCACACACACACACACACACACCAAGAGCTTTGAGCTTATCGCAAAATAAGTATTGCATTGTCATCATTAAAGCTCATTGGTTGGTACAGCTGAGGTTATGAGTTGATGAGGTTAGATAAAATAAGGAGGAACATAAAGTTTGACAGGGAAGGGTGTGTTGGGCCTGCATGCAAAACAATATTAAACACAATAGATATTATTAATATAATATTTCTAATGCTTGTATGATAACTCAAAGATTTGGAACATGGTTTCTCTGTACATTAGGTCATTTATTTTCGGAATCATTTTTGAAGCGTTTAATAGAAAGGCATGGCGGTTATGCACCTATAGACATTTCTGATCTCCTTTTTTGTTTCTGTTTGTTTGCTTTGCTCTTAACCACCTCCCTGGGGAGAACAGTAAACTGAAACTGGACCAAGTTTAAAACATGCGTAGGAGTGTCTGTAGCAGCTGGCTGTATATCTATAAGTTCCTGCTATAAGGACTTTGAGAGGCCATCAGCCTCTCAACTGCCACAGCGTAGCAGTGAAAATGGCCGTTCACTCCATATCACTGAAATAGCCGTTGGTGACCTTGGTGATGTTATTACCTTCGAACCGGAAAATTATGATCAAGATGAAACCTCTAGGGCAGCGCCTGTGGATAATACTGCAGGTCTCATTTACTTTATGATCTGAAAATAACCTCTAGATAATAACATAATCAAGGCCTTCTCCTCCGAGCCACGTAATAACTACCAGGAAGTCGAGGATAACGTCTTCATTTTGTCCCTAAATGGTCTATACTACTGTAAATTTAATTCTGGACAAATCTTAACATGCAAATGGGGTTCATCTGCTCAAATGTGCTCGGGTTTACCCGCTGCAGCACACTGAAAGTTCTTAGACGCCTCACACTGACTCTAATGATCTGAATAGCTTCGAGACAGGGCAGGATTTTACCTACTACGTTTTTAAGTAATGTTGCTTCAAACACCAAGACGGGTTCTTATTTCTGCAATAAATAGTTGGCCTGCATGAACTCGACTCGTATATGAATGCCTTGACTGTGACTTTGAGAAGGATTTGGTCTCCCCTGCCATGCCACAGTTCATTTAACTTTGTTTAATGCTGCGTCAGCACCGGGACAGAGGCCGGGGACAAGTAATTTGTCAGAACAAACTAAGGGGGAAAGTTTCCAGTGAAGTGTTTGTTTGGTCGGGGGGGGACGGACGTACAAATGGGCCAAGCTGGCATTAAAACCGAGGCGGTTGGTCGTGCGAGTAGGGCCTGGCAGGAAACATCACTGTTTTGTATATTGTATCATCTATTGTAACTGCTGCATGAGTAGTTTCAGCTAAGACTGTAGCTGTATTTTAATGAAGCATGTAATCGTGTAATTTTGTACGTATATCCTAAAACAAAATGTAACGTGTATATTGGTGAACTTTAGAGGTAGGTAGGTGGATTTCCTTGGTCCCAGGTCATTTTAACATTCTTTCAGTGTCCTCAATCATTCTTGAGTCAAGTCTCAGTCCATGTCTTGCAGTAAGGCTTTAGGTCTATTTGCAGAGCTCTGATAGGACATCACTGCTCTGATAGGACATTACTTGGAATATGGCCGCCCTTTTTTATATATGTACACATTTAGTCTTTCTTTCGTATTTGTCTCCATTACCAATAAAACAAGTTTGATGGAAAAAAAAAAAAATCACACTTAAAAGAACATGTCTTCTCAATCAAATGGAAAAGTCTCTATGAAAACCAAACTGTTAAAATCAGTGTAACTGAAATTATGGGGAAACTATTTTAGGTTTGAAGACTTTTCCTCCAGCTAGGCAAGATTCATCCTGTATTTATCACTGGTAAAGTTTATTTGTATACCCCCTTTAAAACCACAGTTAAGGGCCCACATTATTTCAGAAGAATAAGAAACCGTAAATGTAAATGACACCTCCCATGCTTGGCTCTTTCAAGTTGTTCAAGAAACTCCCACTAACGGGAGGGGGTTGGAAAAAAGGAATGGAAACTTTGCAGAGAGGGATCCTCCTGTCAGGAAAAGTCAGGCGGGTAATTCTCTATTGTTCACAGAGAGGAATTTACCTCAAAGTGACGGCCTGTTATAGTTACTCCACAGCCTGACTTCACCTGCTGTGATCTGTTTTCTTCAGGAAACGCGTCTAAAAGAAGGAATCGTCAGACTTCAGCCTCAGGAAGAACCTCTGCGCTCGGAGCTGCTCAGTGGAAAGTTCACTGTGTTGGTAAGAGTGTCCTTTTAATCTCTTCTACATTTGGCATCCCTTAAATGGAAAAGCTCAGTCTAACAGAACAATTTAAAGATAAGGCAGGCAAAATTCTATAATTTTCCTTATTATAAACAAATCAAATGAAAAGACAAAAAACAACATTGACTTAATCCTTCTGACAAGTATTGTGTGTGTATCCAAAGCCTAATATAGCTTATTCCTCCATCCCATAGACCTCCACTGTTGTCCAACAACTATTGGAAACGTGAACAATGAGACAGATTGTTGCATGTTCTTTCATTATTATGATGAATGGGTACTGTAGTTTTTTTTTGTTTGATCACACATACAATGTATTGATGTCATGTATGCTTACTAGAGCACCAAATATGTATTAATTCACAGCTGAAAATAGTCACCAACAAAAGATCTATTTACTCCTACTCGTAATGTTTGCTAAAAACTGCTGTGCCCAGCTCTTTTAGGAAATTACTTAGCCTTTCTTTTAAAACTACGATTTGTTGACAAGAAAAATGCAGAATAATACCAGCCTTATCCTTAAACGTTCAAATTTGGCTGTTGCTTATCACATTAATCACATATTTGTGTGAGTATTGTTGTAAAAGGCTGCTACTCTGTTCTTGGTTTCAGTACATTTCTGATATAATGATTGGGGGGTAACAGTTAAACATTCTTCAGTTCTGTCCTGAATAGAATTACTCAGGCTAACAAAATGATTCCCTATTCAACACTTTAAGATTGTTGGGTTGTTGTTGGGATGTTTTTCCTCTTCCACGTGTTAACTTTCAGAAATGTTGGTTTTTCTGGAGCAGCTTTGGAATCGATCAATCAGTAACTTATACTTCAAAGGATCCCAACTTGAAAGGAGCTCCCTTTTCATTGACAAGATTTAGGGCTTAATGTACAAATTCTGTAAGCAAGTTCTCATAATGAGGATTTAAGTCTTTTAAGGGTGAAAATTATTGATTGACGTGCCAATAGGATTTCCTGTGCAAGATAAATTGAGCCTTTTGTCAGCCAAATTACAACCATAAAAGATGCCCCACTTCCAGTACACACACACACTCCCACTCTTTTGCATTTCCCTTCTCTCTTCCCTGTTGACGTGTCACAGTGGCATTGATGCCGCACATCCTTTTGTCTGACGTCGGAGGTCTCCAGTCTCAGCAGCGGGCTTCATATCCTGCCTGATGTATTTTTAGCAGCCCATGCCCGATAACACAGGCATATTTGCTTACAAAGTCAAGTCAATTTATTTATAGAGCACATAAAACCAAACTATGCTGAACAAAGTCCGGTACAAAGTTATATTATGTATTAAAAACAAAGGAAGACAATAAAAATATAGACACAATGATCATACAAACAACACGCTTCTACACAAATGTCCCTAAACTAAATCATACGCCAAAGAATAAAAATGTGTTTTAAGACGAGACTTAAAGATCTCGGCAGTAGAGGAGGACGGTTCTGAAGTGTCTTTGGACACGGGCTTCATTCAAGTGAAGACTCAAGTTCTCTTGACACCAGCAGCCTTAATTCTGATCAGGTTTGACATGAACCATATGTCCTGTGTCCCTCCTCAGGAATTAAAAAGAGCTGTCAATATTGACAAGAATTGTACCTCTTGTTGAATTGTTGACAGCCCTTTTTTGGGGGGGAGGATGGGGGGGTGGGGGCAGGGGCTGGGGCTGGGTGGCAGTCACCATCATATGAACTTAAGTGCCCCCCTGTGGTCATTGTTCATTCTTCATTTTTGCAGAGCGTCCATTTGGCTTCCACTTAAAACCAGGCCCAGTTAACTCCTACAAGTGGCTAAAAAATACCACATGATTTCTATGAAAAATACATCCGTCAATCCACTGGTAACATTTTCTTCAGATATCGTCATTCATGCATCTAATGAGAATGTCAATGATAGTTATTGGAGATGCAGGAAAAAGTAAAGAAAACTGAATGAATATGAATGGTAATATTGTCAACAGTCCAGTGCAGTTTGAGTTGGTAGTACCAAGGGGGCAATTTTATCACCCTAGGTTGAATGCTGATCTAACCTGTTAACCCGTTTTGTGTATTCCAGAGTGTGCGGGATCCTTCGGGGGCCTCCATTGCCTTGTACACGGCCAAACTTCATCACCCGAACAAGACAGGCAACCATGTGGTGCTTCAGGCCCTCTTCTACCTCCTGGATCGGGCCGTGGAAAGGTGAGGACTGTGGGTTTTAGGTAGATAGTCTGAATATAAAATAAGTTGTAATAAAATAGAAAAACATTTTTGTTTAAAATTATTGTTGAAATGTTATCTGCTTAATACTGGGCATCCATTTCTCCCTAGAATAACATGTCCTGCTTTAGCATCGGAATCTGGTGCAGATATACCAAATATTTTGCCCAATTTATTTCCAAGTGGGTTAGTTTTCTTTTGAGGGAATCCTGAACATGTAATACCAAATTTGGCTTTTAATTTGACTATTATGACAGCTTTCACCGTCTCCCATGGTAACTATACTGTATTTGAAGTTCTAAGTGCTATTTCAGAATGCTGTCTATTTCCTGAGTTGGAAGAAAAAACCTTTGCCTGCATAAGTTAGTTGTTACCTGACCTGTTTGTTAGGATGTCTAAAACATTAATAGAAGTATTAATGTCTGTTTACCCACAGCTTTGAGACCCAGAGGAACGGCTTGGTGTTCATCTACGACATGGCGGGCTCCAACTACACAAACTTTGAGCTGGACCTGAGCAAGAAGATCCTCAACCTGCTCAAGGTTGGACTTACAGTGCTGCATTTTACATACACACGTACAAATGTTGTTATATGTGTACTGTAAACACCAAACGGAGACAAATATCTGAGAAAATGAGATGCATGGTCCTGAGAAATACACAAGGTAATATTCACAGGATTGGATGTAAACTTACTTATTGTAAACAGTACTACATATATTGAAAGGAGGTAGGTTGAATTATCTGCCATTGTTGAAAATGATTCACTCCTTCCCAGAGTCAGGTTAATACATAACTGTAAAGTTATGTCTTCCATTCTGTGAAGAAGCATATTGATTAAAGCAGGGTTGGTGTCTTCGCAGAATTTCGAGCCGGTCCAAAGGGCAAGATGAATGGCTCACTGACTGGGTTGACAAGCATCAGAATGATTTAATCCATACATGGCTGTGTAAGATGTAGGCATACTTGCAGGTACAAAATAGGCACCAGTCTAAGTGATTTGTGCTTTTAAGGAGTAAATAACACAGGCACTTATGTGGCCACATCAGCATGAATTTTGTGCCCACATATTGATTTAAAAATTGACTGTAGTAGAGTTGTGCTCATCAAATTCAGAACAACCACAATATAAAGTGAAAGAGGGCGAGCTTCTGCGATTGCTCTGTCCAAGTTGTGTTTTGAGGATAAACTACTATTTCAGACCCAGCAAAGTAGCACACGATTGTCTAAATCATGACTTTCAAAGAAGAATGAAATACATCCTGTTGAATCTGATTATAAATTGTAGTTTGTTGTGCTGTCTCTCTCCACCAGGGGGCGTTCCCTGCCAGGCTGAAGAAGGTGTTGATCGTCGGGGCCCCCGTTTGGTTTCGAGTGCCCTACAATCTGCTCAGCCTGCTTCTCAAGGAGAAACTTAGGGAGAGGGTAAATGGAGGAGCTAATGTTCTAATACTTGCTGCGTGTTTACGATGATACTAATTGAAGAGTTTTGAAAAATTCAGTTTAGTTTATTTGGAGTAGCACATATTGAGTGAGCAGGGAATTCAGTGTCATTGATTGTTGAAAGTGGTGATTTGATTAGGGGGTTCTCTCTAACCACTTATCCACCCTGCTGCCTCATATATCCCTGGGATGTTAATGCTTGAAACACAGGAGTCCCCACCATCACCCTGCCACATGGTCCCTGAAGAATTTCATTAGTATGGATTTCTTCAGTCGCCTGATGGTCTACTGTAAATTGTGTTAGGATTATTCATGAAAAAAAGAATAAACCAACAAATACTCTTACATTAAAAAAGGGAAAAACAAAAGAATACAGAATACTATTTGTCAGCAATTTCACCCTCCACCAAAGGATGCCATAGCGAACTACATTTTTTACTATGTGAATCACATCTGTCGATGCCTTTCGCCTTCTAACTCCAGGTTCAGATGGTGAAAATGGCCGAGCTCCGCCAACACCTCCCCAGAGACTGTCTCCCCCAGCACCTCGGCGGCCTGCTGCCTCTGGAGTCCTACAGCTGGAACCAGCAGCTACTGGCGGGCCAGAACGGCCGGGTAGACCCAGTGGACGAGCTGGTGGGCATCCCCGTGGAAGACTCTTCCATTCACGTCCCCGGACCCGAGTCCATGCGCCCACAGGAGCTGCTGACTCACCTCGGGAGGCTTCAGCGCTCAGGCATCCATCAAGAGTATGAGGAGCTCCGCAAAGAACCGCCGCCTGGAACCTTCCATTGTGCACAGTGAGTTTAGCAGCAGGCATACACACCTGCTTCAGACTTCAGGGATCACATTTGGAGTATTGGTGTTTAATTACAAAAGTGGGGTGATTACTCAAAACAAGGAATTATTACACAATTCTCTTACTTATTACTTTTTGTAAAGGCAATTAGTTAGTTTACTTTTCCCCTGGGAGCAATAGAGTGACACTCTAAAATGATTGTCCTAGTTTAGGTTACTCGTGTTCATTGGGTGAATATTCTTTGTGGACCCAAGCTCACACTACTAGGAGAAGCAGACAAAATGATAATCAGTTTTGTTGGAGCTGAAACAAATAATTGATTAGTCTATTAATAGAAAATTAATCTGCAACTAGTTTGATAATTATTTTAGCTTTTGTTTTTTTTTTCAAGCAAAAATGCCAACAATTTGATGGTTTCGGATTCTCAAATGAGAGGATTTTATCTTTGTCATGTATAGATTTGGCACTGTTGGCTGTATACAACAATCAATCCATCCGACTACCAAGCTGGCTACAGTAGTAGTGTCATTAGTACTGTAGTGTTGGTATTATTTCTTTACAGATCAGCTTACAATCAGGAGAGGAATCGCTATGGAGACGTGTTGTGCCTTGATCAAACAAGAGTTCGTTTGAAAGCCAGAAGGAATGAGGTTGGTGCTTTTTATATATGTATATATGTGTGTATATATATATATATATATATATATATATATATATATATATATATATATATATATATATATATATATATATATATATATATATATATATATATATATATATATATATATATATATATATATATATATATATATATATATACACACACACACACACACACACACACACACACACACACACACACACACACACACACACACACATTACAGTTACAAAAGAAAAAGCCAGTTCATGATTACTCACAGCTGCCAAGAAATGTTGGCATTTTGAAAGGCAGTCACACTGTCGGTATTCTGATTTACAGGCTAGCTGGTATTTTTCCAGAATGTGTAATGAGTATTTTTTCATTCTGTTGTGTTTCCTAAATACTCCATCCAGCCCATATAGACAACTGAACTCTACAGTCTCATTCAGATCATAGAACGATTCCCCTTTTTAGTGTTTTTTTGAACTGACATTATAAACTTCCGATTTTGTTCCCACAGAGATCAGACTACATCAATGCGAGCTTCATGGACGGCTACAAACAGAAGAATGCATACATTGGTACTCAAGGTATGACAACTGTCACATATTCTTAGTTAATGATCTGTGGATGGCTTAAGTAGTTAAAGCTACTTAAACACATCTGTGTGTATAGATGGGATACATGGATGGTTACAAACATACAAGAAAATAAGGTGTGTGTGTGTGCGTGTGTGTGTGTGTGTGAAGAGGTCAAATAGACAGTGATGTTTTTTCGTGAAGTGCTAATTTTCTGAAGATGTCTAGGGAGACTTTCTCAAACTGACAGAATAAGCTGGTGGACCCACAGGTACTGAATGTGCAAGCAACAATGCACTCTGAGGTGTGATTGCAGAATTGTTAGCAGTAAATGAACAGTTGGGTTTTTTTTCTCTCTGAAAAAGCAGTAAATGTCCAAAAGTAATGGATGTCTTTTATTAGTGTTTGGTATACGTGTACAGTAGCTTATTAAACTGCTTTGTCATGCAATCAAATGGATATGCCCCATTAGTATAATGGGGCATATCCATTTGATTACATGACAAAGCAGTTTAATGATCACTGACTGAAGTCCTTTAATGTGCTTTGAATCTCCTGTTGTACTTGTGTAGGACCACTGGAAAAGACCTACAGTGACTTCTGGAGAATGGTCTGGGAGCAAAACGTGCTCGTTATCGTCATGACAACCAGGTAATTTAGGTTGATTATTAACAAATGCCAAATATGATTCATACTTGTTGAGTCAAAAAAAGGTGTCAGTTTTTCCTCTTTTAAGGTTAGTCTGAATTAGAAGTGGTACTTATATGTATTTAATCCAGTATGTCCTGTCTCCGTGCTGCAGGACAGACGAGGGCAGTCGGAGGAAGTGTGGACAGTATTGGCCTCTGGAGGAAGGGGGACAGGAGGTCTATGGCCACATGGCAGTGGTTAACCAAAGGGTGGACAACCACACCCACTACAACCACACCATCCTCGAACTGCACAACACTGAGGTACAGCCATGGAACACTGCGAGAACATGTATTGCAATGGGAAAGAGCATACCGGGAGGTTTTTCATGTAGCGACAATATTCAGTTTGTCAACAAACACCAAAACGCATACTAGTTGTACAGTAGAGTCAAATATATTTTTTCAGTTTTTCAAGTTTTGGCCAACAAATTGCTATAGTGAGATCCATATTTCCCTCTGTGGGGCAGATGGAAGCAGGATAAGCAATGTAGCCCAGGCATAAACAAAGTCTTACAAAGTGTTAATTAGTCAAATTTAGAGGTGCAGGTAGGTGTTTTTTTTTAATTTTTATTTTACACAGAGCCAAGCTTGTTTCTAGTCTTTACTTTATGCTAAGCTAAACGCATGCTGGCTCAATCTTTATATAGAGCGTACAGACATGAGAGCAGTATTGGTTTTTCTCATCTAACTCTTGGCAAGAACGCAAGTAAGCATATTTCCCAAAATATCAAACTGTTCCTTCATCCAAATTTCAAGAGTGTGACGTACAACAAGCATACCCCTAATAATATGTTGTATCCATTCAGACATGTGAACAGAGACAAGTGAGTCATTTCCAGTACCTCAGCTGGCCGGACTATGGCGTTCCCACCTCAGCAGTGACTCTCATTGACTTCCTGGGAGCTGTAAAGAGACAACAGAGGAAAATGGTGAAAGCTTTGGGACTTCAGTGGGCAGGCCACCCACAGGGACCCCCAATGGTAGTCCACTGCAGTGCAGGGATTGGGAGAACAGGTGAGATCCTGAGATTGTATTTTTTTTTTTTTTTTTTCTCCAAAATAAAAGCTTGACATCCGACTATTGCCATTTGTCATTGTCTTCATCAGATTTTTTTCAGATCAAATATTTATTTTGTTAAACGCACATATTTCCAGAACTGAAAAAAAAGATTAGATACCCAATTGTGAAATTGTATATTATGAGCTTCAAGGCTTGGGTAATATGGGTAACAGAGTGGATGAGATTGTGAAGGTTTAGACCAAATTTCAACACAAAGACTTAATTTGCCTAGTTTTTTTGTTTGTTTGTTTTTTAAAGACCGTAATAACAGTGCTTCAAGTGTCTCTGCTAACGAGGTCCCTTTTGTTTGCAGGTACCTTCTGTGCTCTGGACATCTGTCTGTCCCAGTTACAGGACGTAGGCTCACTAAATGTATGCCAGACAGTGCGACGCATGAGAACGCAGAGGGCCTTCAGCATTCAAACCCCGGACCAGTACTACTTCTGCTACAATGCCATTTTGGAGCACGCCCAAAGGCAGGGCCTGCTCCCAGCCAATCAGTGAGCTTCAGCCATGACTTTACCAAATTAATCCATGAGCCCTGAGATTTCTGCAGTCAATCTGTTAACCCCGAGCTGTGTTGTGTGACCAATTTGTGAACCCAGGAGAGTTATCTTCCTCACAGAAGCTGTCCTTTTGAAACTAGGCCATTCTTTGACAAGCCAGACCAAGACAAGACAGTGACAAAAAAAAAGGCTTCAGTGTTGACCATTATGTTTCAATGTGATAACATTCTTGCTTCCAATAATGTGACATTTTGTTTATGCCGAACATATCTGACAATACGTGGTAGCGTGAACATAGTGCTCCTGTGTTGTGCAGTTTTGTGGTATGTTGAGGCACATTGGGTGAAGTGATCGAGGTTATGTTCACTAACCTTTTTTGTTATATTTATTTCCAACTTTTAAACTGGTGGTTTAGGGGACCTTTTTTAAAAGGAGTACTTCACCCCAAAATAAAACTTCAATCATTATCCACTCATCCCATATCAGTTAAAACTCCACCAAAGTTTGTATGAATGCAAAACAGTGATTTTTTTTTTTTTAAATTGTATTTCAGTCAAAGCTCCTTAAATGCTAAAGTTAACTTAGCCATTGTGTGCCAAAAAACTGCCGTTGAAAGTTTTTTTTTTTGTAGCCAAATGCCCCATAGGCATAATTACTGTACACAAACAAAAGTATCTTGGTGCATGAAGTAAGCACTGAACTCAATGTAATTGTTTTGAAAAGAGCTGAAGATGGAACAACAGAAGCTAATAACTTGTATGCTTTTTTTTATGTACAAATGTATTTATTGGAGTTTTAAGTGACCTAGGCAAGATGTTAATGACACTATTTTTATTTTGGGGTGAAATTATCCTTTAACTAAGTACACAATTATTTAAATTCCAAATAGGGAGCTTGATTTCTACAGTCATCAAACAAGAATAGTTTTTTTTTTTTTTTTTTTTTTTTTTGTTACGCAACAATTTTTACACCTCGTGTCCAGGAAATATTGCTTATTGCATTTTTAGCACATGGTATATGTCACGTAGATGGTACGAGCCAGTCTCAGGAGTGTCGTGCTGAATACGAGGTGATACTGCTCAACCGGTTATCAAAAAAATTATTTAGTGAAAGTCTTTTGCCAAGAAGTGTTTGTATTCCTTTGAGATTGATGATGCATTCTCCTCAGCCTTAGTAAAAGAAACCCTGAATGGCAGTGAGACAGGGGTGAAGCACATCCTAAATGACCTGGCTGTAAACTGCTAAACGGCCATTAAGCCCCTCTGTACTCTTTAATTAAATTGCTGTCCATGTGAATTCCTCTTTAGTTTTTGTTTTGTTTTTCCAAATTCATCCACTGAAAGCCTGACCTTCCATCTCACCTAAATATTAAGATTTCCTGACTTGCAGTACAGACAGTGACCAGTGTCTAGCCTATATGGCCGCCTTTTCTCACTAGCAGTGCCATCATGCTTTAGTGATCGTGGGAAAGTTATTGCTTAGCACCCACCCACATGCACACGCACACACATTTAGAGCAGTCTAAAGTGATTATGCCATTGAAGTGCACATCTGTGAACATCTGTGGAAGTCATCAGTTAAGACCTCATGAGTAGTGCAATATTTTTCTTTTTTTTTTTTTTTTTTTTTACAAATCATGTCTTAGCACTTTTAAAGAACTATTCCCAGTGTGCTCTGAGATTAGTCATCATTGGGATCGGATGACACAGGACTTAAATCTGTAGATCTGCATGTGATGCTGGGATAACTTGATTGTTAAATTTAGTAATGCTGAATTATAAAAAATGTATTAACATTTTGGACTTACCGTAAACATCTTTATAGAGCTCTGTTGGGACAAGACTATTTTACAGGGAACCCTACACCCTAGAGTCCTTCTTGGGCACTAGTCAGAAATGTCTTAAGTTTATTCTTATAATTATTATTGTTACTTTAAGTTCTACAGACTGTGGTTGTAATCAGTGCTTTCATCTGGTCCCAGTATCTTGCCATTATTATAGTACATGTACAAAAATGTGTCTGTGTGTTATACTGTACGTTGCATTATGTTGTTGCTGGGTGAAAGGAAAAAAATGTGTTCTTTGCTACAGAATTCATATTGAATTTGCTTGTAGTGAAGCATTTTTAAGTCTGCCATCCTCATGCACTCTGATTTTAGAATTATTTTTCCTTTCAATGATGGACGCAAAATGTCCCCTATTTTATTTTTCTATTATATTCAACAACTGTATTCATACAATTACCCAGGATATACAGTTATCTACATTAAATTTATATTTGTTCTATTATAACCTATTACTTTATCATTCGTTTTGAGTATTGAATCAAGCTATACTGTATTAAATACAAACTATGTCAACGTATACATTTGTAATGCGTGTTTTTTGGCTTACAAAGCTGATTTAGAAGAACTGCTCTTCAGTTTTATTGGGAATGTACTGAAATGTTTCTCATTTTCCAGTTAAATGTTTATTATGGTACTTTAAACAGTTTGACTGTCTAAATTGAAAGAATTTTTTTTTTTTTTTTTGTGAAAGGCATCGCTCGTGAGACAAACCCACAAAGAATTATGACCCGACTGCAGTTCCCCTCAATTCAATAGTGTTTGAGTGTCTTTCAGCTGGTTGTTTTGGTTTTACGGCCCACAACTTTACGGTTTTGGTTCACTCTCCCCGCTCTTGTAGCGTTCTTTTCAGAAGGCAGCAGTTTTCAGTGAAAGCTTGTTATTAGCTAATTAACATAGTGAAGCATTTAGCTGTTAAAGAGCCACATATTTCCCTCGAGAGTTGGAGGAAACCAAAACCGAGCAAAAAGGAGTGACTATTGAACTTTGCCAGGCGTCTAGAAACCACTTCAAATGAATGCTAAAGTTGCTCTGTATCTGCTGGTTGTAAAAAGAAATAAAATAAAAAAAAAAAAGGCAACTGTTTGCTAACACGTTTGCAGTAAAACTATTTAGTGGTTAAACCCTTGTGTTGTCTTCCCGTTGACCATGCAACTTTTTGTTTTTCTGTCTGAAAATGTAAACTTCTTTTCCGTCTTTTTTGACACTTTTGTTGCTTTTCCACCAATGTTTGTCACTTTTTTCAATGTTTTTTTTCTGCGCCTTTTGACATTTTTGTGTGTTATTTTCCCCACGTTCTTAAAGCTTGTCCCGACTTTTTTTCAATGTTCTTTTATAAAAAATAAAAAAAATTCTAATGCTATGAAATTGAATACAACTTGTGAAGAGCGTTGTAGGGAGCCATCCACTTTATTTCTTTTGAAAATTTGGTTGAAAGAAACCAAAATTTCTGATAAAGAAACGTTTTGAAAACTGGTCAAATTGGACCGGAGGACAACGGGAGGGTTAAAGAATTAGATCAGTTGAGTTTGTCATTTCAAGTTTTCTACACATCCTACACCGAATCTAATCTAAACCAAATCCATTTCTCATTACAAGGCTAGACAATGATTGCAGTCATTTCAGCTGACAGCTCAAAGTCCAAAACATCACTTTTCTCTTAAAATACAGAGCTGGTGGTTGCAGTAACACTCCTACACTGCTGCATACACTCAACAAATACACTGGCTTTAGCTAGACCGTGGGGTTTACCACCACACCAAAGTGATCAGTGTAATCAACAGCGTTCAAAGAGGAATACCCACAAAGTTTGTATTTCCAGTACGTTGAAACACTGCAACCGTGAAGCATGCTGGGAGCTGAATTCAGCAGCGTGTGGGTATTTCTCTCTAAACTATGCTTATTTTTGGGTGTGGTATTGCTCTCTGTATGTTGCTGCAGTAAAACTGACTGAGCAAGATTTAGTGTATGCATATACCTTCCAATTAATATTGATCTAATTTATCCTAAAGTTAAGTAAATGTTTTTTGGCTAGCCGAGAGTTTTCTCTCCTTAATTCAAGTAGGAAATTGCTAAAACTCTTTTGGTCTTGATGGAGCACCTTTTAAAAGGAGCACTGTGACAATTTTCAAACTTGTTTTTATTTACCATTAAATGGCATGACAATATCCCTGTATTACAAGTGTGTTACACGTGTCACCGCATCACAGGCCCTAAATCATCCACCTGATGATGATATGGTCACAGACTAAACAAGAACGATCATTTGAGACCTCTAATCATCCTCTTTACAGCTTAAAACAAAGATGCCACGGCTGAGCCTTTGAATGCATCAATCTAGGACCAAGTACACAGAAAAAGTTTGAAAATCTTTGAAACTAAACGTTTTAACCACGTGAGACTTAATTTTGTAGCGTTTAACTGTGTTGGGCAATGCACAACCTATTAAAAAAAAAAAAAAAAAACTCATGAATATCTTGTGAATTTGTTATTTGACAGAAATGTAAAACGTTAAACAGAATTCACATAGCATTTCTGGTTTTTGGATCTGCAAAAATGTTTTCAGGAATCACAAAGTCAACTATGAATGGAGCTGAAAAAAAGGCCCAATATGTTTTTTTTTTATAACTTTAGTCTTCAGAAGAAAGCTTATGTTAAGAGGGCAATAATAGATGAGATTAATGTCCAGATATTCTTCTGATGTAAAGTGTGTTAAGATAGGTATTCTTGTTATTCTCTTGTAGTGTGGTAACTTCAAATAAGAGGTTAGGAATATAAAACTGTATCAAAAAAATGAAAAGGCTTTGTGTAGACTAAATCTTCAAGATACACAAATATTTAGACCACAATCTACAACTTAGCCATTGTATATTTATAACAAAAAAAGTTATAATTCTATTAGAAATAACACAATATTTATTAAACATACAGTAATATCCCATGCAACTGCACAGGTAAAATGTAAGGAAGTCTCACAAAAATTCCAGCACAATTTGAATATTATATTTTAATACATATTATAATTTATATTATTTTTTTAAAAGGGTTTTGTAGGGGAGAAGCTGAAGAGCAATACCCTCTCAGGGGTCCGAGATTTTCTCCTTACGCCATGTTTTGCAATAAGGGCAAATTGTTGGAGTAAAAGTAACTTCATTTGATATTTGACAAGTGCAAAGAATGTACAAACAGTACGGCTAGCAGTGGTGTAAGACATCAGATTTTTTTTTTAACAATAAAAGCAGTCATAAAACAATGTTAAATACTTTGTCTTATCTAGATCTCATTGGATTATTACTGACCATTAAACATGTTAGCAGCATTTTTAATGATGTAGCAGCTGGAGGTGGGGTTCATTTGAATTTATTATATATGTTCATATTGCTGAGAGGTTTAATTATAACAATACATCATATTTCCTTTGCTGAGCACATGTTTTGTATGTAAAATCTGAATCTAGTAACCACTAGTAACCAAGTAACTAGTATCTATAGCTGTCAAAGATTGGAGTAAAAAAAGTACAGGGCAGTAGATTAGAACCTAAAAAAAGTACAAACTACTAAAGTGCATTAGTTAAGTATATGTACTTTCCCCCACTGCTTCCAATCATTTTCTTCCACTGTAGGGAATAGAGATGTTGAGTTTAGATGATGCTCATGGAGACCCTGTTTCACTGATGCTGCCTCGGTTTTAGCGGGTGATATTCAAAATAAAATGACGTGTCTTGTAGTATGCTCCAATGCCAACGGAGGGGGGCGTATCCAACTAATTTTGTTACAAACACGAATCCGGAGTAAGGAGTCTTTTTCCTGGGTATGTAACAGCTGGTTAAACTAAATAATATCAACAGTATTGCTTCTATAACAAGTGAACGATGTTTATTTCGAAGAGGAACGCGTGTTGTGGTCAGTCGTGCCTTTTGTGTCTTTAAATGAACTGAAAGGGGCTTTTTATGGTCGTAAACGACTACAGAATAGCCAAAACATAACGAGATAGATGCAGGGCGTAATTTCTTCTGCTAGTAAACAATCTCCCCCCCCTCGCCCCCCCCGGGCTGTGTGCTGATAATGTGAGGCATCCCGCTGTCTGGAAGTCGAAACATTTAACGTTACGTGTCTGCAGCGTTGTGTGAGCATACGCTAATGGATCGGTAGGGGGGGTTGTTGTGGTGAGACAGGTTAGACATTTTACTCCCGACTATTGAAGTAAACAAAGAATATGATTTGTTAAGGACGCGGTCGTCCTCTCTCACTCTCTCTCTCTCTGCGGGAAAATGGGGCTGCGTGTTATTTGGGAGCGCGTAGAATGGCGTGGCTCCACCGTGCCGATGTTTCCACACAGCGACGCCGTAGTTCCCTTTTCGTTTGACTTTGGCATTGTTTAGTTAAGGGCAACTGGATCAGCTCTTGCCGCCGAGAAAAGATGCGGTATTAGCCGCATATAGGCCCTACTTCACCATGCTTACCAGCGCTCATGCAAGCGTCAATTACCAGATGATGCATTTTAGTGCCTTTTGTTTGTTGTGCAGCCTGCAAATACCTATGTCGATGATCGACGCTGAGTGCAGGGGGCCGGCTTATCCTCCTTCTTAACCGTGTAGTACGGTGTTGTGGGGGGGGATCTCACAACAGCCCGCAGTGTGTTGTCTTGCATGCTTTTGCACAAAACTTGAAGAAGAAAAAAATACTTGTTAAGATGCCAAAATAAATAAAAATAAAATATTGTGCGTTTAAACATTAAACCCAGGCGTATTTTTGACAAATGCTGGTTTCGGTCTGGAGCATATCTTCTGCAAAGTGCAACGCAATTGGGGGAAGCTAGTTGGGATAGTGAGTAGGCTACTGTGTGTGTTGTGCTGAATCCGATGCCTGGATCGGAGTGAGGAATCCCGGGCTGGTGTTGCAGCTCCGCCTGTCGTGGGCGATGGTTTATTTTGGAAGTTCCACCTTTTTGGGATTTGTAATGACGGTGACAGGCAACGATTGGCTGAAGTGTTCACAAAGAGGTGGGACACAAGTGCAAAAGCAGACTCCCTCCTACGGAACAAAGTCACGTGTTACCAAAGTCCAGGAAGTAGCTAGTTGTGTAGCTAGATCGAGATCTTAATTCATCAGATGGATAGGACTCTAAAACTCTCAATACATCCAACAAAGTGCCTGGTAATTTGCTGTGGCCTACATGGCTAATGCAAGTCTAGAAACTGCAGTGTATTAATGATTTGGCAGGTGCTTGGTTGATGCGTGTTGAAACGTCCAGTGGAACTATACACACGTTATCACCGCTGGGTCAGAAGTTGATCATATTTTGTCCCTGTCCTGTAGAGGGGCCATGCGGCATAATCTAGTTGTAAGACCTTAATTATTTCTAATGTTTTATATTATGCTCACGTGGTGCATTTATAAAGTTTTTCATTATATTACCACAAACTGATACAGAAAATCTAGGTAATATTCCGTTATACGAGTACTATACTTTGCAAAATACGATGACGCTGCTATCTATAGTGTGCTGTGTGCACTGTACTTGACGGAAACTTGGAGTGAACAGGGGCCCCCAAACAGATTAATCAGGCCATGAATACACACACACACACACCACAAAAAAAGTAAATGTCATTGAATGTAGGCCTACATGTAAATTTGTATGTCTGTAATAAGAGCCTGATGCTTCATTCAGTGGAAATCTGCCCACTTATGCAACGCAATTAGTTGCATTACTACAATTATTCGTTATATTATTAATATATGGAGAGTATGTTTGTGTGTACTGGGAGAGAAGGCAAGTTTGGATGTATATTAACGTTTCATACTTTATATACTTAAAATAGGTTTTTAGTTACCTAAAATGTTATACTGTCCGCAAGCGGGACTCCTCTCACCGCTGGTATTGTCGCGCCTCAACTCAAAATGGGCGTGCATGGTAACTGTGCGAGGAAATCCTTGATTGACAGTTCAAACTCAAAACCCAGGCCCGTCGCACCGCCCCTCATGTGGGTCCTTCAACGAACTGACCAATAGCGCCTGTCGGGGGCGGGGTCATATCTGAAACCCCGCCTCCCCCAGAGCTAACCGAACGGAGATTGTTTTCCTCTCTCGGGGAGATTTTCACTTTGCAGCCCACAGCTTGAATTGTTTATTTTAAAATCACAAGCAACTGATAAGTTGCTTTCAGCACACACGTCACTTTGCTATCTTCCCTGGCCAAAGGTGTAGCGGTTAACTCACAAATAACGGATTATCAAAGCATCATTTGCGATCTTCAGCTTGCTATTTGGGAGAGGGGTGAGTTCAGCTGAATTCATTCAGCAAGCTAACACAGCTAGCTATATACCTACCGTTAGCAGATCTTTTAAGTACAGCACACGGGGAATCGACGTTTATTTGCATGTCACTCACTCGTATGTAGACCCGATATAGGTACTCTGATAAATCGACAGCTAATTATCGCTTAAGATAACGTTAGCCTGTTTCAGCAACAGCGCACCAGATCGTTAATCGTTAGCTGCATGTGGTTCCCTGCTAGCACCAGACGTTGCTCGGTGTCGGGCTACTTATGTTGTTTACATTAGCTAGCTAGCAGCTAACTGGCAGCCCACAACCTCTGTCGACAAAACAAGTTCTCGGCGTAGTTAATAGAAAAAAACGCTTTCGTATACTTTTAAGCTCAAAAGGCACCAGACGGCTAGTAAGTCAGCCACTTTGCGTGCTTACCTTCTGAAATGGAGTGTAATTTGCAGCACTCCTGCGCCACGCTCTAGCTAAATGGCGGGCGTGGGAGAAAGCGTCGTGCAGTAACTCGAGGTCGGTGCTTGTGTTGCCAGGCCATAAAGGGGATGGTGAAGCGCTGTTGTCGGCTAACGGCTGTTAGCATGTAGCTAGCAGACATAGCTGCATTTGTCTCTACGTGACTCTAACGTTACTACACTAAGTAAAGTGGAGTTTCTAAAAATACAACAGCCTCATTTTCTTTGGCCGCGGCTGTTCAGAGCGTGAATTGTTGATGAACAGCACCACGGTTGGAGGCGTTACTAGTTCGTTTTGGCAGTCATTGTGTTACTTTTGCTCGACATTCGGGCTTTGAAACGTTATTTATTATTCCACCGTAGGGTTTCTAGCTTTGTCTGTCTTTAACGCAATTCATTCAGATGCTTATGGAGTTGTTGCTGTCTTGAGGAAGTTGTGAATGGCAGGCTGACTTCCCACGTTCCCACAGCACCTGTTTGTTGCATCGATGACGTAGGCTGTCTGTATTTCATTGGCTGCGGAGACTGCAAGTTTTACATTCAGCGCATGTTACAGTTTTTTACACTTTGCTACTAATTTCAGAACCTTGATGTCATTTTTCAAAACTCTAGACACAAAACTCAAAACAGTTATCACTTGTAACACAGGCTGTCCAATGTTCAAAACATTGCATTGGGCATTCATATCTTTAAAGAAATCTTGCACTTGCACAATCACTGGTTCAAAAAACAAATATATTGTGAAATACCATTGAAACGTTACTTTAGATCACCCACACATAAGCTACCCATAGTTTCACTGGGTCATCGTTTGTACAATCATTAAATATTGTAGTACAAAATAGGTGATACATGTTTCATTATGGTACTACAAGTAAATACATCCCTGTTAAAGTACTGCAGTAGTAGAGCGAATACTGCATACCAATGTGGTAGAAGTGTGTGTGTGTATATATATATATATATATATATATATATAACCTTTATTTATCCAGGTAAGTCGATTGAGAACAAATTCTCATTTGCAACGACAACAGACATACAGTACTCTATAAATAAAGTATATATACAGTCATGAGAAAAAATTAGGACACCCATGCTAAAATTGACTAAAAAGAGGAATAAAAAAATCATCTTTGGAAATTGATCTTAATGCCTTAATTAAAAAAAATAGGAAAAATCCAACCTTTATGGACACCAATTTTGTTTGTGAATGAATAATGTATCGTAAATAAATAAATGTTCTTCCTTAAAATACAGGGGGCATAAGTAAGTACACCCCTATGTTAAATTCCCATAGAGGCAGGCAGATTTTTATTTTTAAAGGCCAGTTATTTCATGGATCCAGGATACTATGCATCCTGATAAAGTTCCCTTGGCCTTTGGAATTAAAATAGCTCAACATCATCACATACCCTTCACCATACCTAGAGATTGACATGGTTTTATTTCAGTTAATTTGAGTTGATAGCTGGTTTGATTTGCATTGAGAGATGATTTTATGGAAACTACCCCATGCCAATCTGTAGGTATGGTGAAGGGTATGTGATGATGGGGGGGTATGGTGAAGGGTATGTGATGATGGGGGGGCTATTTTAATTTCAAACGCCAAGGGAACTTTATCAGGATGCACAGTATCCTGATCCATGAAATAACTGGCCATTACAGTAAAAATAAAAATCTGCCTGCCTCTATGGGAATTTAACATAGGGGTGTACTTACTTATGCCCCCTTAATTTTAATGAAGAACATTTATTTATTTACGATACATTATTCATTCACAAAGAAAATTGGTGTCCTTAAAGATTGGATTTTCCCTCATTTTTTTAATTAAGGCATTAAGATCAATTTGCAATAGATGTTTTTTTTATTCCTCTTTTCAGTCAACTTTAGCATGGGTGTCCTAATTTTTTCACATGACTGTAAATTGTATATCTCAATCATCAGTAACAAGTTGGCAGAATTGGACAAGCAATTCCAAGGGCCTGAATCCATACAGTGCAGTACTGTAAATACTGTAAAGAGTCTGAAAAGTTGGTACATGGTACTACAGAAACAGTGTCTGATAAACAGTAGTACATTACAGTAAAGAATGATGATGAAATATTACATCCATAGATGATGTAGTCTAATTGGTTCATGATCCACGCTAATTGGTGACATGTGAATCTCGTTATCTTGAAACTTTCATGATCTAAACATGGAATATTGTTTGTCTGTTTCCATACAATTATGCATTAAGAGTAATGCAACAGTTACTTATCATTTTGAGTAGTTGTATCGATTGATAGTTAGATGATTGTAATGGAATGAATAGACAATTATCTAAAATGTAATGTGTCAATTGCTTTTTGAAAAAGTAGTACTTTGATGTTAAGTTGTGTCATATTGAACAGGTGATCTTTGTTAAATGAACAAATTATATTTGGTTTATGTGCATTGTATCCAAGCAATTGAAAAAAGTGTTAGAGTTTTGAAAAATGTGCATTTTGATCATTGGTTGTGAGTTTTGTGTCTAGAGTTTTGAAAAATGACGTCAAGGTTCTGAAATTAGTAGCAAAGTGATTGTAAAAAAACTGTAACATTTAGATGTATTAAGTCATCGCTTTAGCACTGAGTGAGAATGATGATGAAGGCATTGTGGGGAAAATGGTAGCTTGTTGATATTGATGTTAAGTAATATACTACCATTCTTTCTCATTTGTAAACCCCAAACTGTCGGTAAGGTATTCACAGGGCTTTTCAAGTTATATAGTTCCAAAGTGTGGAGGTTTAATTCAACTTAAAAACACAAGTCTTCAATGAATGAAACTATTATTTATAACAAGGAAGATGAAATGTATGTAAGTTAATGATCCCACAGTATTTTTTGCCAAATAACATTTAACTTTATTATTCAGAGAAAGAGATTATTTACACACAAAAATAACTGAGGCGGTCCATAAAAGAGCAAAAGCTGTACATTGCTGTTTCAGGGTGCTCTGCAACTCCTAACGGCTTACTTTTCCCTAAATAACCCCCTCCAATCTGCTTGTGCACATACAGTGTTTCCTCATTTTCATACTGTTGCATGGCTGCACCATCTGTGCGGCTGTCCTTTGGTGACGTAGCTGCTCTATTGTTGCGTATGTAGCAGGACGGTGCTTTAGGTTTGGGGCTGATCAGTCCTTCTCTTGTGAATACAATTCTAGGCTTGGCATTGCTGGAGACCCTCGGGATGTCGCAAGTTCAAACAAAAGTGTAACCAGACACTTGGAGTCAGTTTGCAACGACATGCACAAACTTAATCTTATGTCATTGTAACTTTGACCTAGTTCCGGGAAAAGAAACATCCCAAAAGGATATCACAAACTAAAACTGACATGCCTTATCACAAGTTAGTAAATCAGTACGCTATATAATAATTTTCTTTTCGAGCCGAACAACAGAAGTGGCTAGCTGGTACTGTATGTATCCATAAATTCACAGTTGAAGTAAAAGAAAAATTACTACCATATGACTAAAGTATTGAATTAAACCAAGAGGCTGATTTAATAGATTTTGATAACTTGACATAAGGCTGCCAATGTGAAATAGGGTCCATATGCTCTTTCTTTGCAGGCCTCTCAGCTTTTACAAGTATGAGTTCATAATGAAGCGGCGACTGGAGGATCAGGAAACGGTTTTTGCGTCCCAGCAGCGGCGCCTCGCTGGCAACGCGGAGGCTTTCCAGCATCGCGTCCTGGCCCCTGCCCCAGCCCCAGCTGTGTATGAGGCCGTGTCTGACAACATGCAGCCCACAGCAGGCGTCCAGTACTCCGTCCCCCAGGGATACCAGGTATACTCTGCTTGTCCACTGCAGATTTGTCTTAAGCTCACTGAGTTTTAGATTTGAAACTGGGTCAAATACAGCAGATTTTAAGTCACCCATCGCTCATAACTCAGGCTGTCATTTTAACCCGTGTCAGTTTGTTGAGCGTGTCAGAGACTCTGTTTTTTTCTTTCTTTCTGTAAGCCGCCAGCATGCTTTTTTTATGAAGATAAATTGCTGTACATACTTGTTGTATGTGGTGATTTAAATAATGTTTCCTTTTTTGATAAGGTCATAGTGCTGCTATCCATCAGATATATTACCAGATTTACTAAAGTTAACAACTTGCAATCATTGTTATAGGTGTCTCTACTTTCCCAGGTTCCCACCGTGGCCCAAAACAGTGGCGGGCATGGGCACACTCCAAGCCCACCCGTCCATGGTGGGTCCCACCACCATAGCCCAGCAGTCCAGTCCCACGGGCCCTCAGTGATGTCAGGGCACAGCCATACAGCGCCTCCTCAAGCCTCTGCACAGGGCCAGCAGTTCCAGAGGCTCAAGGTTAGTCAGCATGTTTTATTTTGACAGGTTCTTACAGTTGCCAGGTCCCATGGGAAACCTGCAAACATCAAAGAGTTTTCATGCCAGAGAAGTTTGTGAAAATAAATATACTGACCTTATTAGAGGTTTTAGGGACGTGTGTATTTTTTGCCAAATAAATGTTTAGTTAATTTGTTGGTTTGAGTACATTTTCTGTTTAGTTAAATGGCTGGTTCACCCTAAACACAAAGGGCTTCCCCTTTTAACCCTTGTTGTATCCAGCCATACACATGGTTCACAGTGTGTTGGCAAGAATCTGGCGATGTGATACGTATCACGATACATGGGTCACGATTCAATATATTGCAATATATTTCGATACTGTGCGTAAGGCGATATATTGGGATTTTTAATTTGAGAAAAATTAATATTTAAAAAAAGACGATGTGCATAAAAGTCAAAGAAGTTTACTTTAGGTAAACAATTCAGTAGACAGAAAATCAAACTGCCAGTTTGGGATTGTGGTTCACAGGGTCTTAGTGAGCTAATGTTTATATGCTAAAGTAGGCCAAAGTTCAGCCATAGCTACATTGTTAGCTTCTAGCAAAAAGTCAGGCACCGCTAGGCACTGTTAGGCAAGGACAGTAGTGGTGCGTCTCAGCATAGCTATCCAGCAGTAGGGGGTTTAAACACAACATAAACGTGAACCACTGTCTTACATGAATATTTTTGCACGTAAACTAAACAAAAAAACAAAACAAAAATCGATTTTTGAAAATCAATAAAGTATTGCAAAGTAAATAAAATATTGCGATACACAAGTGTATCAATGTTTTATTACACCACTAGTTCACAGGGAAGCATTTAAACCAAAAGCATTTGTAGTTAGATTATTTTATTTTAATAAACATTTTTAGATCTGGGTTAAATTATTTATTTACTGTGTTGGTCAGGATTTCGAAAAATGTGATGGTAGCATAAATGGTCACTGATTTGTTTTATGAAGTTAGTTATTTTACTGTATTAATGAATGAATGATCCAGGCACAGCGGCCAATAGTGAAATGTACAAGAAAAAACTGATTGGCAGATTGATGTAATTGACTTTCCCTCTTCTCTGTCCCCGAAGGTGGAAGATGCTCTGTCCTACTTGGATCAAGTGAAACTGCAGTTTGGCAACCAGCCTCAGGTCTACAATGACTTTCTGGACATAATGAAAGAGTTCAAGTCTCAAAGGTGAGGCCACTGTTTGATTTTACAGAAGAAGACAATGTTTTTAGGATGCACACCCAAAGTCGGACAACTTTGTGTTCAAAATGTACATTTGATGAGTTCTTACTCTTTCAGTCCTGCCTCAAACAACAGTGTGATAATTTGGACAATTCGTTACTGATAATAATATTATAATAACTATATAAAATAATAACTGGCTTGTCAGCAGAAGCTGAAGGATAAGGCCACAAATCTCAAGTCTTTGACTAGTCTTTCAATCCTGGAAAAATCATGAGATTTGTTTGCCTCCATAAAGGTAATTAGCATATTTTAACTAACGACCGGTCTGTTGTCCTTGTCACAGATGGTAGCTAAAAGTTGGCATTAGTTCAGAACAATCTAAAGTTTAAAGGGTACGAGCTGCTCTTGGTTTGGTAAAACTCTTAATAACCCACAATATTGGCAGCTTTTGAATGTACACATCTCCGGTATAGCACGATGACAGTTGATACAAGACAGTTGCAGCCGCATTTGTCAAAGTGGGAAAATATGTGAGGATGAAATTGTGACTCAGTTATGGAGCCACAACCAAGAAATGTTAATTTATTCTTCAAACAACATAAGTCTGAAATACCTGATAACATTACTTTACTTTAAAGCTATAGTTTCCGTAAGTAATAACAACTGTCAGCGCATCCACGTGATACAGCCTTACGTGATTGCACACAGCCCCTACCCCTCCTCCATGCAGATGCTAGTAACCAAGGAAGACACGGAGGATTAAAAAACATGATGGACTCTTCAGAAGAGTTAATTATCTTCACTTGAGTTTCTGCGTGGGAAAGTCACCGGACGCCACAATCTTCTGAACATAGCCATACTGAGAAATACAGAGAGAGTTGTGTGGAGCTGATAGTCTTAATTAACTTTGTATTAACTCATTTGGCAATGGCTTGAATGTAACGGTCGTTTATTAATGTCAAAAAGTTACGCTTTAAAGCAACTTCACGTGTTAGAAGTACTCCAGTTAACCCTCCATTAACAGTTCATCAAGAACAGTATTGTTCAGCTGTTTGTTTTACGGTAGCTAATAACATTGTTTTGCCATTTTGTGAGTGTGACAACTAGAAGCTGTAAAAGGGTTTGTGAGTTTAATAATTTTGTCTATTTTTCTAGTCCTCTTTAAAATTGTGTAATCAAACATCTCAATCCATAATACATGAATAATCCCAAAAGTTTACGGCAGTTTTTTGCTTTTCTGAGTAAGCGACCCAATATTTACATGCAAAGGCTCTGTAGATGGTCCCATCATACACGCACCTCCTCAAAAAATGTAACTTTTTTTCTGAGCTTTATTGGACTTCAAGATTGGTTCGCTTTGATTTTGTTTGTGTTTTCTCCTACATGTACCAGGTGCTGATGAAGTTTGATACAGTAGAAAGTTAATGACATGAATACAGATACGACAGTTCTGCGACAATCAACTGGTTAAATCCTTCAATGACCTATAAATAAGTTTCTACAATGTGTTCACAATTGAACCTTGTTTATTTTATCTATTTACTAGTGTTATCATCTCTTCCTTCACAACAAAACACTAGCAGACTTACATTGAGTCACTTATTGGTATTCATGTAACTACTGTTGTTGCGGTAATGAAAGGGCTTGTTTGGCTTCTACTTAATGTTTTTGAAACAGTTCATTCTCACTCAAAATGTAACGGGATAACAGTCAAAATAGTTTTTTTTTGTGATCAGTTTTTTTTGAAAAATTTACAAAATGTATATAATCACATCATATACACAATTTTTAAGTCAAAATAGATTTTAATGAAGTCTTTTTTGTTGTTGTTGTTTTTCCAGTATTGACACCCCTGGAGTCATCAGCAGAGTGTCACAGCTTTTCAAAGGCCACCCCGACCTCATCATGGGCTTCAACACCTTCCTGCCACCTGGCTACAAGATCGAGGTCCAGACCAACGACCTAGTCAACGTGACCACGCCTGGTCAGATCCACCACATCACCCCGCATGGCATCTCGGTCCAGAACATCCCCATAACCGTTGCGGCTACCCAACATCCGCCCCAGCTCCCGTCTGCTGCAACCACCACCGCTCCGCCCCTTCTGACGCAGCCCACCCCCGCCAAGACGAGCAAGGTCTGTGATTCCGAGTGGGAAGTGATCGATACCAGCAGAGTTATACAAACAATACATGAAAAGCTTTTGTCCGGATTCGCTTCTTTCACGATACATGGCTGCCGGTTCGATTTGTGTTGCGATTTCCATTTATTGCGATTCTAGAAGTATTGGGATTCGATAGTGTTGAGTATTGTGATTTTCTTTTCCTTCTTTAACGATAACAAAAATTGAATAATACACTTCTAGAGACGGTATGTATCATGAGACATTTCTAAAAACAAATTGTTTTCTAAAAAAGAATGCACATCACACGTCAGTCAGTCTGACATGTATTTCATTTGTAATGAATTACATAATATGTATTTTCTGCGTTTTCTGCTTTGCTGGAAACTGCTATGATGTAGTCGCCATCAGTGGTACTGTATAAACAGAAAATATTTAGGCGAATCATTGGTAAATAAAAAAAAATAAAAAATTGATTGCGGGGAAAGGAATCCATTTTAAAAATTGTCTTAAAAACAAAAATCATGATACATACTGTATGTGAATAGATTTGTTTTTCCCACCCCTAATATATTTTGTTATTCCCATCTTTACTAAGTGGTTTAAAACATTTTATAAGCATCTGCTTAAATACCCTTAAAACTTTGAACGTTTTGGCCTTTTCCAGCCTCTTCAGCCCCAGGCGTTGACACCGAGCAGTCAGAGCAATCCGTCCATCCCTGCGTACCCCTCTCCTCGCTCCCCGCCCATGCAGCTCCACCCGCCACTCAGCGGGACCCCCACTGGGCCACCCATGCAGAACAACCAGCCTGTGGAGTTCAACCACGCCATCAACTACGTCAACAAGATCAAGAACCGCTTCCAGGGCCAGCCCGACATCTACAAAGCCTTCCTGGAGATCCTCCACACGTACCAGGTCAGTGGCCCCAGCTGAAACCTAGGTGATACTTTGCTATGAAGTACTTTTGTGTCTTAAAAAGATCTAATTGGTGAGATTAAATGGGGCCACTTTGTCGCGTGGTATTTGTCTGTGTTATGTTGTGTCATTCATGTCAATCTGTTATGTTTGTACCATTTTTCTGTAAGCAGGCTGTCCATAACGTACAGTGTTGTGAATAAGAATTACCCCTTGGGGACGATAAAGCCTATAGTCAATTGCAATTAACACAGGCACGAAGTCGTAGGTGTGACTATGAGATGCTCACCTGGTGTGTCTGTGGGGGATTGTCAGTACATAGCCATAACATAACCCAGCTGTTTGTTTGCTAACACATGACTGTTCAGCAGCTCTGCATATGCTGTTAAGCTCTTAATTTATCATCAAAGAGAATACAGCAGACCTCAAAGTCCTACCAAGCCGCTGTTTCCTAAATGTTTAGCTTCCTGTCTGATTGAGCCGGCCAGGAAGAGAGTTCACGCCGAGCGAGTGGGCGTGTTGATGGCGTTCTATCATCTGGCTGCCGCCAACGGAAGTAAACAAACAACGAGGGCAAAGAAGAATACAGCACAACGTAAATCTTTAACTGCAGAGACAATGAGAAAATATCGTCGGGGAAATTCATGGAAAAGCAAGACGCTCTGTGGTTTATGACCAAATTACCGTGACAGCGGTATAATCTGCTGAGTCATGTCTGCCTGCTGCACGCGCCAGAGAGAGAGAGAGGGAGAGAGAGGACTAAAGTTACACAAGTAGTGCTGTCTCCCGTTGTATTGGTTTGCCCTCTTATAGACATGATGCGCAAAAATGTATATTCAAATATATTTGAATATAACTTCACAGTAAAGTGTTTGTCCACTACAGAAGGAGCAGCGTAACGCTAAGGAGGCTGGTGGGAACTACACACCGGCTCTGACGGAGCAGGAGGTGTACGCTCAGGTGGCCAGACTCTTCAAGAACCAAGAAGACCTGCTCTCAGAGTTTGGGCAATTTCTCCCTGATGCCAACAGTTCAGTGGTGAGCAGATACCCTTTCTTTGATTTAGAGCAGATGTACAAGCACATGTCAAGTATAGAGTGGAGGAGTTTCTTTTAGGATGTGCTGTTTAGTCTTATTTAGATGCTTTGTACCAGTTCAACAGTCCACATTAAGCCTTGTTCTTAGCAATGACCTGCTGGAATAATCCCATTGTATCCGTAGTTCTGCAGATCCAGAGTTGAAGAGAGCGTATTCACGTACCCTCATTTTAATCACTGTTGTGTATTCTCCACAGCTGTTAAGTAAGACCACAGCTGAGAAGGCAGAGTCTGTACGGAACGACCACGGTGGAACTGCCAAAAAGCTGCAGCTCAACAACAAACAGAGGCCCAATCAGAACGGCTGCCAGATCCGTCGTCATCCAACTCCAGGGACCACACCCCCTGTCAAGGTACATGCATGTGTTCTCACATACTGCTGAAGCTATAGTCCACTCCTGTGTCCTTCTTATTTGACGTGCTTCCTGTCTGTTTTTAGTAATTATTGTACCGAAGTCTTCTCATTTCTATTTTGGTTACGCTACAGAAGAAGCCCAAGTTACTGAATTTGAAAGATCCCTCGGTGGCAGAGGCCAGCAAGCATGGAGTCGGAACAGAATCTCTGTTCTTTGAGAAGGTGAGGGTTTGCTGTGTTTTATCTTTGTATTGATTTGAAAAGCAAACAGTCATTAAATAAGTCAATAAATAAGTTACTCAGATAGCATTTTAAATTCAAAGCAAAAGCTTAGAAAAGCAAGGCTCAAGTTCTAGGATATATTGGCAAGAATTCACTCAGACAGTAAATTGTCATATAAACATCTTTTCCTATTATATTTTGCCTGGAAACGCTTCCAACACGCTTGCGTGTCACGTGAAAAATAGGCGTTGGTTCTATTTCTAGCAGGCATGCGTTTTCGGCGCGCCTGAGACGTGTGTGTCACATAGGCAGTGTGCAAGCTCTAACTTGTTAACATGGGAGCCGAAATATAAACGGACACGCCACGCAGCTGACACACTCACGCGACGCAGCCAGTGTGTAACCGGCCTAACATGACTGAAGAAATCTACAGCCGAGTTATGCTCAGGTGTTTTGGCAATTTTATGTCCCTCCACTCGGCTCTGTCACCTACCATCCTTCCATTTATTTCTCACCACAGGTGCGCAAAGCCTTGCGAAGTGCAGAGGCCTACGACAACTTCTTGCGGTGTCTGGTCATCTTTAATCAGGAGGTGATCTCCAGGGCTGAACTAGTGCAGCTGGTGCTGCCCTTTTTAGGGTGAGTAGTCCGTTGTCTCACCTGGCAAATGACATAAATGTATTTTTTTCACAGTACACTATATGTACAGTATATCATACATATGTTTTTTTCACGTAATTATGTTTCACAGAAAATTCCCCGAACTCTTCAACTGGTTCAAAAACTTCCTGGGATATCGGGAAATGTCCCACATCGAAACATACCCCAAGGAACGGGCCACCGAGGGCATCGCCATGGAGATTGATTATGCTTCCTGCAAGAGACTCGGCTCCAGTTACAGAGCTCTGCCCAAAAGCTACCAACAGCCCAAGTGCACCGGCAGAACTCCACTTTGTAAAGAGGTAAGAGTAGAGAGAGAAACTGAAAGTTAAGAGTTAGATTTAGAAAATGTCATAAACGGTGTTAACATTTGTGTTTAATGGGTCAAGTTTCTGTTTTAAACACGATGACAAGTTTTCTGATTACTGAAACTCCAATTGTCTTATATTGATCCAATCGAGAACATACCCAACCTAGTGATTGAACAAAAATATATCTTAATGTGGACAGATTAACTTTATCGAAAAGTGTGTGGACCTTTTTAAAGATGACACTCCGTTTGTTTCTGTGGGATCCAGGTCTTAAATGACACCTGGGTCTCCTTCCCCTCCTGGTCTGAGGACTCCACGTTTGTCAGCTCCAAGAAGACTCAGTACGAGGAGCACATCTACAGATGTGAGGACGAACGCTTTGAGGTGAGCAGGAACGTTAAACTTTCACGACTTGTATGTTGATGCCACCACACGGGTGAAAAATTATTTTATTCCCTGTTAATAATTAACCGTTAACCAACAATAAGAATTTTGACCAATTAATATAGTTCAAAAGTTAAATCAAACTATTTGTTTAACCCTGGGTGGACACTGTAAATAGTTTGCACTGTGAAACTGTTACAATCCAGTAGGTGGCAGTAATACAACTCATGGATGCCAACCGCCAGAAAAACTGAAGAAAAAAAAGAGAGCTTAAACTGCAAGGTTTTTTTCCCCCTGCTAAGTTCGTGGCTCTAACACAGAGTATGCCAAGAAGACACAGCTGACAACCTCACAGCTAAACTTGAATAGAAAGTGGCAGCATGTGTCCACGACAATGTATGCAACATCATGGCTGCTAACTCTCACGGACGGGTGAACTGGGACTGAGTTGCCTGATTGTCTGGATCAGCTAATGGTCAGAAAAAAAAAATCTAAATTAGCATCCTTAATTCCAATGGATGTTAAGTTGTTATTTCTGATATTTGTCGTAAAACATCCCTGAACAAAGACTTGAATTACTACTGTGAAATTGCTCAGTGGTGAACAGTAGACGACGAGAATATTACACAGTATGAGCTTTTTAATTAAAGATAATTGGATATGCATATTAAAACCGCTGCGGTTTCACGCCCACAGTTGGATGTAGTACTGGAGACCAACCTGGCTACCATCAGAGTCCTGGAGACGGTACAGCGGAAGTTGTCCCGCATGTCTGCGGAGGAGCAGGGCAAGTTCCGCTTGGACAGCACACTGGGCGGCTCTTCGGAGGTCGTACACCGTAAGGCCATCCAGAGGATATACGGAGACAAGGCGCCCGATATCATTGATGGCCTGAAGAAAAACCCTGCTGTTTCTGTCCCCATCGTGTTAAAAAGGTCTGAGTCAAACCAACTCCTGAATGATGCTATTTCTTTATTTCCTTTTTAATTATCCGATCTGTGTATTGGGAAATAGAAGCTGTTTTTTAGTTAAGAGATTGTTTTGTTTTTTTTAACTAGGTATCTATGATCAAAATTGCGAAGAATCAGTAAGGTACACACATGCAAACCGAAACCTGTGTGATTCTTTTGGGCCCAGACCAAGGTTATGAACCGTTGCTCATAAACCTGCTAATGCACACAGGGAAGGAAAAGCTAAAATGATGTTGTTAAAAGTAATGCATGCGTTTGTAGACTACATTCTCAATTGCTGCAAAAGAATTTGAACCAGTATTTTAATTTAGTACTCCTGCCTGAAATGCATAATGCAGCAGATGTTTAAATCTTGTGATGATGTGATGTGACACACCTTTGCACCTTGTAGTTTGAGTGTAAAAGTCGCTGATTTTAGTTAGTAGTAAAATATGAATTCAGAGATTGTGTGTGTGTACATTACTTGACTTTGCCTTCTCCTCTGACCAGATTAAAGACCAAGGAGGAAGAGTGGCGGGAAGCCCAACGCGGCTTCAACAAGATCTGGAGGGAGCAGAACGAGAAGTATTACCTCAAGTCTCTGGACCATCAAGGCATCAACTTCAAACAGAACGACACCAAAGTGCTTCGATCCAAGTCCCTGCTAAACGAAATCGAAAGCATTTATGATGAGGTAAGTTTCTTTCTCATGGACCTCCTCACTACAGTACCAGCATTCGCACAAAATATGCAATAAAACCTGAATTTACCTAATGCCATGGTTAGTATTTTGTTTATAATATCATGTTTTGTTGTTGTTGTTGTTTTTTTTTTACAAAAAGTGCTTGAGGAAAATGTATCTCAAATAGGAATAAACAGGAGACCGTAGACCCACTTTTTTTTTTTTTTTTTTTTTTTTAAGGTTAGCATCACACAGAATCATATATTCAATGCAACCCAAAATGCGGACATTGAATTGTTTTTGCTCTGCAGCACCAGGAGCAGGCGTCTGAGGAGAACACCACTCCGCCCACGGGTCCTCACCTGGCGCTGCCGTACGAGGACAGCCAGATCCTGGAGGACGCCGCGGCGCTCATCATCCACCACGTCAAGCGGCAGACCAGCATTCAGAAGGAGGACAAATACAAGATCAAACAGATCATCTACCACTTCATCCCCGACATGCTGTTCTCGCAGCGGGGTGAGCTCTCCGACGTAGAGGAGGAGGAGGAGGAAGAGGAGATGGACCTGGAGGAAGGCGCCCCCAAAAAGCACAACGGCGTTCCCGGCAGCAGGAGCCCCTCCAAGTCAAAGCTGCTGTTCAGCAACACGGCGGCGCAGAAGCTGCGCGGCTCGGACGACGCCTACAACCTCTACTACGTCAACAACAACTGGTACATCTTCCTGCGGCTGCACCAGACGCTGTGCTCGCGTCTGCTGCGGCTCTACGGGCAGGCGGAGCGACAGATCGAAGAAGAGGTCCGAGAACGAGACTGGGAGAGGGAGGTCCTGGGACTGAAGAAGGAGAAGAGCGACAATCCAGCCATCCAGCTGAGACTGAAGGAGCCCAGTGAGTAACAACAGACAGTCCCTCGCATGTTTTGTGTTCTTAGTTAAACCACATTGTTTGCTTTTCCTATTGAGGACAGAGAATGAAACCTCTGATTTCAGTGATTTTTGGGCCACATTCCTTCTCTCTAACACATACAGTACAGGCCACACCTTCTCATTCAATGCGTTTTTTATTTATTTCATGACTATTTACATTGTAGATTCTCACTGAAGTCATCAAAACTATGAATGAACACATATGGAATTATGTACTTAACAAAAAAGTGTGAAATAACTGAAAACCTGTCTTATATTTTAGATTCTTCAAAGTAGCCACCCTTTGCTTTTTTATTAATAAGGGAAAAAATTCCACTAATTAACCCTGACAAAGCACACCTGTGAAGTGAAAACCATTTCAGGTGACTACCTCATGAAGCTCATTGAGAGAACACCAAGGGTTTGCAGAGGTATCAAAAAAGCAAAGGGTGGCTACTTTGAAGAATCTAAAATATTATATAGTGTTAAATATTGACATGTTTTCAGTTATTTCACACTTTTTTGTTAAGTACATAATTCCACGTGTTCATTCATAGTTTTGATGCCTTCAGTGAGAATCTACAATGTAAATAGTCATGAAAATAAAGGAAATGCATTGAATGAGAAGGTGTGTCCAAACTTTTGGCCTGTACTGTATTTCACAATCCGCTTTTTTTTCTTCTAAAGGAAGCATGATCGGTGGGGTAGTCAATGAGTCTGTGTTACCTTATTTGACAGAAATCTATGCATGTTCCTGTTATTTCTTCCAAATTGATAAACAAGACGTATTTTATGCTTGAGTAAATAAACCCCAACTAACAAAACTGGTAAAAAATAAAGAGTAAAATAATAATATTCTCAATTCTTGTCATTTTGGTGCCTGGGATTTTCCTTTGGGGTGGGCTAAAACCTCTTTTGGGGGGGCGGGGGGGGGGGCAAAAATTCCTCTATGCAGGAAAAACCCTGTACTCAGCCGTCTTGATTGTTTTTTTTTTTTTTTTTTATTTCTTCTCTCCAGTGGACATTGAGGTGGAAGATTACTACTCAGCCTTCTTGGAGATGGTTAGGAATTTGCTTGATGGAAATATGGAGGCTTCTCAGTACGAGGACTCGCTGAGGGAAATGTTCACTATTCACGCCTACATTGCCTTCACAATGGACAAGCTCATCCAAAGCATCGTCCGGCAGGCAAGCATCTGTTTGTTCTCTCACCTCCAGCTGTTCTTGTGTCGTTTGGCGGCCACACTGAGCCTCCATTAGTACAGTGAGAGTTATTCTGACACTTTTAAAATAGTTGTTTCCCACTTCAAAAAACATTTCCTTCTCTCCGTCCAGCTCCAGCACATCGTGAGCGATGAGATCTGTGTCCAAGTAACAGACCTCTACCTCTCAGAGAGCGCCAACAGCGCCAGCGGAGGAACCATGTCCACCCAGTCTTCGAGGAGCTCTGCGGAGGCCATGTATCAGCGGAAAGCCGAGCAGCTCATGTCTGATGAGAACTGCTTCAAGGTAAATACACCAAGTTACCACAGCCAATTCAACTAAAGTTCATTTAAGGACAAGTACTTCAATTTCAAATTTTCCACAAGGCAAGTTTATTTGTATAGCGCAATTCACACACAAGGAGACTCAAAATGCTTTACAGAGGCATATTAACATAAACAATAAAAAATACATTCAAGAAACAAACCGTTACAGCAAAAGAAATTTAGAAACATTATAATAATAATAATAAATATATATATATATATATATATATATATATACAGTGGGGGGAAATAAGTATTTGACCCCTTGCTGATTTTGCAGGTTTGCCCACTTACAAAGAATGCAAAAATCTACAATTTTAATCATATGTACATTCTAACAGTGAAAGACAGAATCCCAAAGAAAATTCCAGAAAATCACATCATATGAATTTATTAAAATTGATAACCATCTGATGAGGAAAAACAAGTATTTGACCCCCTGGACAAACAACAAGTATTCTGGCTCCTACAAGCCAGTTAGTCTTTCTTTAAGACACAGCCCCAATCCGAACCAATTATCTACATCAAATACACCTGCCTCACCTCGTTACCTGTATAAAAGACACCTGTCAACACCCAAACAACCAGCATCCAACATCACCACCATGGGCAAGACCAAAGAGCTTTCTACGGACATCAGGGACAAGATTGTTGATCTGCACAAGGCTGGGATGGGCTACAAGAGAATCGGAAAGCAACTTGGAGAGAAAAGATCAACTGTCGGTGCAGTTATCAGGAAATGGAAGAAGCACCACACCACCGCCAACCTCCCTCGGTCTGGGCCTCCACACAAGATCTTGCCTCGTGGGGTGTCCCTGATCATGCGAACGGTGAGGAATCATCCCAAAACCACAAGGGGGGAACTGATGAATCAACTGAAGGCAGCTGGGACCACAGTTACAAAAGAAACGGTTGGTAACACACTACGCCGTCATGGATTGAAATCCTGCAGCGCACGCAAGGTCCCCCCGCTCAAGAAGAAACATGTACAGGCCCGCATGAAGTTCGCCATTCACCACCTGCACGACTCAGAAGAGGCCTGGAAGAAGGTGATGTGGTCAGATGAGACCAAAATAGAACTTTTTTGCCTCAACTGAACTCGTCGTGTTTGGAGGGCAAAGAACACTGAGTACAACCCAAAGAACACCATCCCCACCGTCAAGCATGGTGGTGGCAACATCATGCTTTGGGGGTGCTTTTCAGCCAAGGGGACGGGACAACTCCATCGTATTGAGGGGAGGATGGACGGGGCCATGTATCGTGGAATTCTGGACCAACATCTCCTTCCCTCAGTGAGAGAGCTGAAGATGGGTCGAGGATGGGTGTTTCAGCACGACAACGACCCTAAGCACACCGCCAAAGCAACAAAAGAGTGGCTGAAGAAGCACATCAAGGTTCTGGAGTGGCCTAGCCAGTCTCCAGACCTGAATCCGATTTGAAAATCTTTGGAGGGAGCTTAAAATTCAAGTTGCCAGGCGACAACCTCGGAACCTGAATGATTTGGAGGCTGTCTGCAGGGAGGAGTGGGCCAACATCCCTGCCGAAATGTGCACAAACCTTGTCACCAACTATAAAAACCGTTTGACATCTGTGCTGACCAATAATGGCTTTTCTACAAAATATTAACATGCTGTTTGTCCAGGGGGTCAAATACTTGTTTTTCCTCATCAGATGGTTATCAATTTTAATAAATTCATATGATGTGATTTTCTGGAATTTTCTTTGGGATTCTGTCTTTCACTGTTAGAATGTACATATGATTAAAATTGTAGATTTTTGCATTCTTTGTAAGTGGGCAAACCTGCAAAATCAGCAAGGGGTCAAATACTTATTTCCCCCACTGTGTATATATATATATATATATATATATATATATATATAATTTATTATTATTATTATCGATTTTTTTTGGGCATTTTTAGGCCTTTATTTTCACAGGACAGATGAAGACATGAAAGGGGAGAGGGGGGGAATGACATGCAGCAAAGGGCCGCGGCCACTGCGTCGAGGAGTGAACCTCTATACATGTGCACCTGCTCTACCAACTGAGCTAACCCTGCCACTCAAATCATTAAATTGAGCCAGTACATTTAAATCAAGGCTGCAGAGTGCAAAGTGGTTGCTTTAATTAATCCAGATTAGGGCTGCACAATATGTCTTTTTTTAATTGTCCTGATATCAACTGCTGCATTAAACACATTCTGAAAGGCTGTAACATATAGCGAAAGACAATCAGAGCTTGTTTTGTGTTAGTTGAAAGAAAATATCAATAGAAAACTGCACATTAAAATATATATTTTTTTAGTGGTGCCTTTTACATTTTATTTAAAGTTCAATTTCTTTAGAAAAGAATGTTGGAAATGATTTCCTTCCATTTCTTTTAAATTCAACAAGCAATTTGTTGCATTTTAGCCGAATTCTAAAAGCAACGGAAAGGCAGAACTGAGTACGCTTTAGTATCTTTTTATCGCACGTTACATCGTTATCGCAATATTTAACAATATTATCGCATATCTTCCTCATACCATGCAGCCCTAATCCAGATATGTAAGCTTGTTTGTAAGAGAGAATCGTCAATAGAGTTGTCACTTGCACAACACAGGACATCCTGCACAAAGAAACCAAATGGCAAACTACTGCCAATAGCGACCACAATGTTTATTTATTTTTATTCACTCGACCCAGATTAAAAAAAAAAGGGCAACCCGCTAAACTGTGCCAGACTCTACTATCTGTAGTGGGAAAGGAAATAGCAGAAACCTGGTACCAAAAGTGAGTCAAGTCGAGCCATGCAGTGGAAATTGGGCACACGATTGGAACGCTGCAGTTACCTAGTTTGCACCTCAGCCCTCTGAGCCTTCAGGACATCCTGGCTTTTTCATCCCTCTCACTCTGAATACATTTTGCTTCACGCTTTGTCTTTGTCGCTCTCTCAGGTGATGTTTTCAAGGAACAGAGGGCAGGTGCAGCTCACGGTGGAGCTGCTCGACACAGAGGAGGAGAACTCAGACGAGCCCATGGAGGCTGAGGTGAGAAACTGTTAAACCCACTTGAAGACTGCCGTTTTTAAGGCTCGGCTTGTGTGCAATGAGTTTGGATAAACGCAGGGAAAGAACCTTTTTACTATCAAGCCACACGATGTTTCCTTATTTTCTCTGTTTTACAAACCAGTTAGGACTATTAAAGCAAGAGTATCTGTGATGGTTGTTAAACTGCCAACACTAGGGGGACTTGGGACCCTTATTTTTGGCTTATGACGAGTCTTAAATTTCCACGCAGATTTTAATTATTCTTATTTGGCTTCTGTCACAATAAGTAATATCTCTATATTAAATGAGGGAACCAAATATCCAGTGTATAAATGCAAATAAAACTTGTCATTGTTTTTACATTTTGTCTAGTAAGAGGGTCTACTTTCCAGCTGGAGTGGAAATGCCAGTAAGGACCTATTGCCAACCTTTTGGTAATACTGGTGTTTAGTAGCAGTGTGTATATACCTAATCTGTGTCTTACATTAGTTTTTTCACTTGTCCTTTGTTTGCAGCGTTGGTCTGATTATGTTGGACGCTACTTAAACCCGGATACCACCACACCTGAGTTGAGGGAGCACCTCGCTCAGAAGCCAGTTTTTCTTCCCAGGTAAGTTGTCACATCAGGTCAATTGTTTTTGTCAATTTTGCAAATAATTTTTTGAATTGTGAATGCAGTTTTATTTCTTTTGACTCAGAAAAAATAGGGTGATGTTAATGGTAAGGATATTTCTTTTTCTACTGCATAACATCAGAGTATCTTGCTTATTAAACTGAACACATCTCCTTCTATGAAGTGCAAATGCAGAAGTCAAACATGAGTCCTTTTGATTACATGAACTCCAATCAATTTGTACCGACACATTCCTGCTGGGTGTCATTAGTCACTCTCATCATGTTTCTCTTTGCACTCAAAACCAGGAATCTGAGGCGGATCAGGAAGTACCAGAAGGGCCGAGAGCAGCTGGACAAAGAGGCCTCCGAGGGTGGCAAGAAATCCCTGGAAAAGGAGAAAATGGAGTGCATGTTCAAACTAAACTCTTACAAGATGGTGTACGTCTTTAAGTCTGAGGACTACATGTACAGACGCACTGCCCTGCTGCGAGCTCACCAGGTATCCACTGCTTTTTCTTACTAGTCAAATGGATTTCCAATTTACTCCCTTACTGTGCTCAAGGTGTAGGGGGAGCAGTAAGCGTGTTATCTCTTTTATGAGTTTTATTATTTAAGGGTGTGGGTTGGCCTTTGTTAAAACATATTTATCCTTTTTTTATTATTATTTACAGTTTAAAATGCATTTGGCCAAGAGACCGAAGGTTTCCAAAATATTTTTGAAACGATAAACAAAAATTTCGATTTTTGCAGCATATCTAATTATTAAGCAATTTAGCAGGTTGTTCCACATGTCCTTGCTGTTTAAGTTGCTAAAGCCTTTTAATGTACTTTATAAGCAGAGGTGATGTAAAGAGCTCTGTCTTCAGTTTAGTCTGACTCTATTGCCTGTTCAACCTGTTTAGTTAAAGGAATAGTTCTGGGAATATACTGTATGTGTAGCAGAAGCTAGCAGCTGGTTAGCTTAGCTCAGCATAAAGACTGAAAACGGGGGAAACAGCCATCTTCAGCTCGATCCAAAGGGGGCTGTTTACCATACAGACGTGAGAGCGATATTGATCTTTTCTTCTAATTGGTAGCAAGACGGCATCTTTCCTAAAATGTCTAACTATTAATTTAAGTTTAGTACAAACTAGGCCTACGTAAGCACTGCTTATAGGACTAATAGCCTTATAGAGGGACGTAACATTTATATCGCAGCTGAGCTGACAGTTGCATGTTGGGGCTGTTAGTCACCAGTGAGGGGAGCTCTAATGCAAAAAGCTACTCATCGTAGCACTAATGATTCAGAACATTCAGTTTACCTTGTGTTCGGTGTTAAAGGTTTGTTCTGCCATGTACTAATCATCTCTAGTCCCTTAAGAATCCTATCCGTAAATGTCATTGTCTACCCACTGAGTTTTATAACAACGTTAATAACGTTTTTCCTCAGTCACACGAGAGGGTGAGCATACGGCTGCACAAACGCTTCCAAGCCTGGGTGGACGTGTGGGCCAAGGAGCACGTCTCTCACGACATGAACGCCGAGACCAATAAGTGGCTGATGGGCGACGCTCGTGAAGGCCTGTTACCCTGCACCACCAGCCGCAATCCAGAAATCCTTCACTTTGTGAACATCAACAAGTACCGCGTCAAATACGGCCCACCCAGCAAGGCGCCATAGCTGAGGAGAAACGGGAGAGAGACTGATATCTGGGGGTGTTGGGTCTGAAGTCAAAACAGGTCAAAAGTAGAGGTAGGGACGAGGGCTTATTAATGTGTTTTTAAGGCCGACATGGGAGCACAATTAAGCTAGCAACCGTGTATGTTGCACCCAGGGCGGCAGGATTACTGATTTTACCAGCGTTTTTAGCTGGGCCCATTTTTTCGCAGGGCCTTTGGTGCCAAAACTTAGGAATCGTCATGATCCGTTCGCAGACCTGAGCTCTTACCAGCACTCGGAAGCACTTCTCAAACAAACTTCCCTGAGCTTTTTCTACAGGGGCTTTGCGACAGGGAGTCTGTGTGCGATAGAGTGGTGCTTTTTGTACTTTATCACAACTGGGCTTCGGTTTAGGATTTTCGACTGACCATTTTGTCTGAAGCCATCAGAGTAAGAGCTCCATCTAAATCATTCCATCATACAGGGATTTCTTTATGATAGTGTTATTCTACAGTATCCATGGAAAACAATATGGTGGACAAGTGCACTTATTTAGAAAGAGGAAAATGTTTGAAAAGTTTTGTGTACCAGATTGAAGGTTTGGAAGAGAGCACAACAAAGTCGGAGAGATCTGGTTCTGACATTCCTGCGTTAAGGCCAAATCACAATTCTGTACCTATCACGGACGAAAGAGGGTTACATTTCCTTTTCCGAAACACATGGCAGCATTATTAGAAACTGTGCCTGAGCCCCAAACAGTATTGTTGGGTTAACATCAACAACAAAAGCACTGTTGCATTTATGTAAAAAAATAAAATAAAAAAACACTGAAAAAGAAAGAAAATTAGCCTCACAACACTGTTTGGTCTCAGACTGTAAAATTGTACAGCTTGTGAATGTCAGATACTGACATGTATTCCAGTGTATGTGTTGTGTATATATATATATTATATATAGTTCTATTAACACAAATGATCCTCGCCGCCCTGGAAGTCAACCTTTTTAAAATGCCCTCTGCCAATACACCAGCTTGTACACGCACACACACACACACACACACACACACAAACACACACTCGACTCATTCTGGGAGGACTGTCCACATGCCGTTCACATTGTAAATACACTGTATATAGTCTCAGACTTTTTATGACAGATCTGTGTTGTTGTGCTAGTAATACTTTCCAAGCTTACTGTGGACTTTAGTGATGAATGGCTAAAGTTAGTATGTATATGAAAAAGACAAATGCAAGACCATTTATTACAGTTTTTACCAAAGGGAGTTGATTATAAAAAATAGCTGTTTTCCCCCTTTGTGTGTTCCTTTCTTTTTAATTTCTGTAGTAAAAACGTGGAAAAGTAGAAATATATCCAGGCCTTTCAGTTTTTATATATGAGAAAAAAGTTTAGTTTTTTTTTTTTTTCTGAATGTGACATTTGGTTGTTAAAAAAAAAATCACTGCCCCACTTTTGACAACCAACACCGTCCATGGTGATGGTGGCACTCATTTAATTTATCTTCGGATGAATTGACTCCACAACGGTCTCACCTGGTGACGCACGCTTCCCTCCCTGGATAGATTTCTGCTGTAAACATCACCCCACACCATATTTTTGATAATGGAAGAAGTCACACGAGCATGTCTTTAGTCCCTTTATTTAGACATTATTTAAAGTAATAATAAAAACGACATTTGTAGCCTACGGAGCCCTTTGTGCAGTTGTTGAGTGATTTCTTTTTTCACCTTCAGTCATTCATGTTGCGGTTAGTCTGGCTGAACGGATGTACATTGCTGGGATAAATCCTGACATACGCACCAGATGTTCCTTCCCCCTTCACCTTTTTGGGGTTTAGCCCCGCCCAGGATAGTTGTGATTGGTTTAAAGAAATACAAACAAGCCAGAGTGTTATTTATTTGATTTTTTTCCCCCTATCCCAGAATAGATAGGTGGTGTAGCCAGACCACAGTGCTGTGGAGTACCTTTTCAGTTAACCTCTATCAAACACTCAATAAATATATGCAGATTAGAATTGGGTTTCTTCTCAGATACAATTTTTAAAATGTACTTCCTGGTACTCAAGACTACAAGAAGCAAACCAGGCTCGTTCACATCCAATTAGACAACTTGATTAATTATAGTAAGTAACCGCAGATTAAAAGTTTGAACACGCAGTACTTGACTATAAACCACCAGTTATACTAACACCAGCTACAGTATATTTATTATATATTGTACTAGTTGTGCAGAATCTTTGGAATATTTTTTCTTTTTATGAAATGCCAAAGGCTTAAAACTATGATTCTGTATTTTTCTTTTAAAGCACTGAAGTCTTAAGAAAAAAGGCCTTGAAGTTATTAGAAAGTCTTAAATTTGAGTTAAAAAATGCCTTGAATATTTTCCTCTTTCCTGCTGTAGGCAATGATGTTAGTTATTAAAGGTTTTTGTATTTGATTGTAGGCTTTCAGGAGACGTTGCACACTTCAACTGTGGCTTCTGCGCCCAGGAATTCAACAATTTTTTGCGGAGTTTTAGTGAGCACCATCAGACCTGTGGCTAACCATGTCACTACGTCTAGCTACAGTAGCTATGAAGCTCATCGGTACTAAATGGGCCAGTCTTGACTTTAGCCAGAAGTTGATTGAATTAATCATTTCTATTTGGTAAATTCATCAATCCATTTTCTGCTGCTTCACCGGATCCAGGTCGCATTAATTTAATTCATTATATCATTAGGAATTATTATTAATTATTATAATAACTGCTATATACTGCTGGGAAGTACTGAAAATATGTAATATAATAACGAATAATTCTAGTCCATGTTGTCCCTTCTAGTTTTCCTTCATACTTTTATATTTTAGTCTGTTTGACTGTGAAAAATCTTAATTTAAACTTGGTTAACCCTGCTGAAACACTGATTTGTAGATCATAGATGTAGAGACAGAGAGGTTAAAAAAAAGCATGTTTGAACATGCATCAGCAATTAGTTGTCAGTACAAAGGTGGTCTTTTGTGTAAACGTCTATCAAATGTATCCCCTTTAAATCCTGCAGAGGGAGTCCTTGAACTGTCCACCAACATAAAGAGCTCTTTGCATTGTAAAGATAGAGTATTGATTTTACATGGGTTCATTTTTTTTTTTTTTAGATCAATTTTGTATTGTTATTAGCACCATTTATCATTCAGACAGAACAAATTCCACAATATGTGCCAGGTAATATCAGATGGTACACAGAACAGAGAAACACAAATTGAACAAGAACAAAAACCCTCTCCCACCCCCCACCCTCTGCGGTCTCGAGGAAAACAAAACAAACGAACAGAAACCACACCTCTCCTCTAGTTCTTGTGGCGCTGACGTCACATCACGGATATTATTTTCTTGGTTGCAGTTGAGCCGGCTAGCCAAATATTCATATTAAGATAAATTGAAGACACTTCACAGCTTTATGGTCTCTATGGTATGGTAATGCACACATTATTCATTAGCTGATTAACTACATGTGATTCTCTGCTTTCTTCCCTCCAGGATTATTGGATCAGTTTCAGTTTTCATCACAGCAGAAGCCGTAAAATCCAGGCAGTAGGTGGTCATCAGCAGACTCTATTTCCAGTAATGAGTGCACAGTATATGGATTTATCTAGATTGTTTAGTCTATAAAATATGAACATTTCCATTACTAATTACACAGAGTCCAAGGGGATAACTTTTATTGTACGACCAATAGTCCAAAATTGCCAAAGCATGAATTTGAATTAAATTAAACGGAGACAAGTAGCCAATCCACACATTTATATATATAAAAAAAGTAGAAACCATTGATTGTTTGGAATTTTTGCTTTATAATCAACAAATCATTTAATAGGTTTTCTGCTTGGATTTCAATATAATATGTGATGGCTGATCAGTGAACTCCTGTATAGCTATGAGACGTCAAAAGGACAGTAAAATATCCCCTCTTTGGTTTAACATTTGAATTTTCTTTTTCTCCATGACCGAATAATGGGAAATAAATGGTACACGCTGATACATATTTTCCCTAGTTTAGAAACTGGCAAAAGCACATTTTGGGTAACACTGTGGGATGTAAATTTAAAGCAAATTCAAATCATTTATAGAAAACAAACCATACACTGTTTCTTTTATTAGAAGTCAGTTAATCATACGTCAGTGCGAAAGGCTCTAAAAATGATCACGTACGGCTGTTTCAGCCTAGTTGAGCCACCAAACTGGAGGTCTTCGAGACATTAGGTCATCAGGAACTGTTGAGAGAGGCAGGGCCAACATCTCTTGGCAGCTTTGTGTGAGTTTCAGATCTGATGGGGGACAATCTGCTCTGTGATGCAAAAGGTGAATTCCACTGGGAAACTGGCCCGGCTCCAGTCAGGCCTCTACGGGTGGTCCCACATACTGTACAGTGAGAGTAGAGAGAAGTGAGACAGAACATGTCCTCAAAACCCAAACTTCACCTCCTTTACAGTACCTGCAGCTTTAAGCCCCTTAAAAAAAAAAAAAAAAAAAACTAATAGACACACACCCTTTACACACTTGGCCGTTGCGGTGCAGAGGCCCTGATGAGGAGTGAGGCTGACACATGCCAACAGAGCCCTCCATGCCTCCCACTGGCAGCGCTAACAATGAGTTCCACAAAGGCAGCACCGGCTGAGGGGGAGTTTTCTTTTTCTTTCCCAAAGCTCTTCTGCATGATTTCTTCCTCGGAGTGCACACTCCGGAACTTTTCAACAGCTTTCAGCTCCCTAATGTCGGCACTTCCGCAACTTCTGACTCAGAGAGCAGAGCTATTGTCACAACTACAGAGTTGGCATTGCCCCTTAAGCTTGGAGGCCTTGTTACTCACAATGCAGAGCAATTAACTCACTGAGAGTTACCACGTACAGTAGATTTTTGGTCTTTATTCGGGAACTTTCACTCTTTTACAGGAGAGGAAGAAAACGTCGGAATAGTTGTCCTTTACTTCCTGATGGAGTGGACAATCTTGGCAATCATGACAAGACGTTTGCAGCATTTGGGTGATGGCAGGTGTTCACTCTGTGCACAAGACATCAATAGCGCTGCCGAATAAGGGCAGATAATTCTAAACTATTATGTATTTTTGGAATGGGTTATAAAATTTGAAGACCAGCGGATTAGAAGAATAAGAAGCATGAATTGGAGCAGCTATAAATAACCTAAAGCACTCATCCTTTTTTCAACTCATCTGTCTCACAACTTCATGGGTGATTTCTACCAGCTGCATTCAGAGGCAGTTTGTGTCTATATGAGAGGATCTTTTTCTGTGTGGTGGTGGATGCACAGACCAGCTGAGATGTCTCTCCTTTACAGGCTGATTTGTCTTGATGATGAGAAACCCTGCAGGCTCCTCTCCTCCTATAAAAGGATTAGTGAAGTCTGGCACTCTTACATAAGCACTGCAAGCTCCTGTGCTGAACAGTCAAGTTTACATGCTCAGGTCCAGCAACTTCAACAGATCAGAAAAAAACTCCCCACCAACTGTTTTAACATATTAATGGCCATTCTACAGCAGAGTTGTCAAACACAAGAACGTCACTTATCCTAGTCTGCCCTGCTCTGGATGGATGTCTCATGTCCTTACGTCTAAGCTACAGACCACAAGCTGCACTGTTTGGAAAATAGAAACCACTATGCACCTGCTCACACATTTTGCTCACAGGTTGTAGACTTGTTAGCGGTGTGGCTCTGGAAAGGAAAATGTTGGCGTCTGTCAATCGGTCCACCACTTTGGTCCAGGCTGAAATATCTCGACAACTACTGGATGGATTACCAAAAAATCTGGTTCAGACATTCAGTTTTTCAGACCTTTAAGTCTTGTTCTTGCATTGTTAACCCAGCGGTACAGCTTGTACAGTTTGTTTGAGTACATTATAAATACATTGGAAAGTACAACACATTCTACTGGTGTTAATATCCATCACAGTAAACATATCCCATCAGCAGTGGACTAATGGACACTAACAGCAATCTGGAAGTCTGCACTCAAAGATTGAGAATTTGACTATTGATTAAGTATGACGCGTATGATGGCAATGTGAACATTTGAAATTACTGTCAACTTTGTTTTCTGCTCAACATGATGAAATGATTATCTCGTAAACATTACCAATGGGGCATGTGTTTTGAATCACATTCAAACACTTAACTAGTGATTCATGTTAAGATTTATTAACAAAGCTGTTTTACTGTGGCTCTGCCCAAATTACTGGCATGTAGATCCACATCCCACATGTTTTGTATAACAACCGTTGACAAACAGCAGAATCACTGCAAAGAGTTTCAACGTGTCACTTGGGTTGACCATGATCTCATTTGTTCTGACAGTCACAATGGTACATCTAGTTTTAAATTGCTAAACATAATGCCTTTAAAAATAAATTCTACATTTCAAATCCTACATACAGTATACAATCACTCTACAGACACGGGAGTTAACATGTAATTACTTACCTCTAGTGATATCTAATAGTTATGCTTTTATTCATCCAGGTTTTCAGATATACATCTCTGAGACATCCACCTCCACCCAATACAGAGGAGGTGAATCTAATTGTTGGTGGCCGAAGGCACTATAGCTCTGGTAGTTATACGTATAACAAGGACACAGCTTCTGGAAAGACATTGATGTTGAGTTTTTTTAAATGTAATTTTTCAACATTTTTAGCACCCCAAATGAAATTGTGTCTGCCTCCACTGTACTCTTGTGGCTGCAGAATTATTAGAGACAAAACCTAAGCACATAAAACCAAAAATGACTGCATGGATAGACATCACCAAAGATAAGATTTAAAAAAGAAATTCTGGGTGAACCGAACCTTGTAAAAATGTAGGCTGGCAACATGAAGGTTGGCAGTTTGAATCCCCTGCATGGACAGGCAATTTCTGGGTGGAAAAAAGAAAAAATATCCTCCGCAATCGCAACACGTGATTTGAAGTTAATGCATTGCATAGCTATTGGAATACAGAACCAGAGGACAAACGATAAGCAAACATTGACTGTGTGACAAGGATGACGTGATTGCGTTGGGAAGGTTACTGTTTGGTTGCTACTCTGAAATATAGATTGTCCTTGAATGCACCTCCATGGACAAATTATCTAAATGGAAAATAATAATAAATAATAAAAAAGTAAAGGAGGGAAATGTGATGAATTATCTATTTAAAGAAGGTTTCTGCAGGTTGGTCATCATTTCCTGCTGAAATAAATAGAAACCAGGAAGAAAGCCAGAAAATCTGACTAAAAACCATTGGAAATGTGGACCTTTCATTTAGAATATTCACCACAGATATGCAAAAGATGATCTGCAGTAATCTAAAGCATGTACATATAATAGTTAATGGGCTAATACATGCAAAACCACTATTATAAGATTTCTATAATCTCTGTTTGACATGTAATACACACAGAGGTTGCTTTGGGTGAGCATATTAGGCAGGTGCTTTAAATGTAAATGTTTTTCTTTGTCATCATCATGTTTGTTCCTGTCTTCTTCTTCTTCTTCTTCTTCTTCTTCTTCTTCTTCTTCTCCTCCTCCTCTTCTGTTAGCAGACATTTGTGCAGAGCACTCGGAATATGTGTGTGTCCCCTCCTGAGAAAACCATTTATTGAGACCTAAGCGTGACTAAATATATCACAAGATGACATTGGAGATGTCAGAGCCACAAAGCATGCTGGGTAATTTAATGTGACAGCTACAAAAAACACACACACACACACACATACACACACACACAGACACTTGGCTAAACTTGACCTTTTCCACCCTCCCTTGGTGTTCATATCCAATACATGTAAGTTGGTTAATGTGCTGCATTTTACACTTTCTACACCAGAGTGGAGGGTTAGTCAGCACCATCTGCCAGGGTTAAATACAAGTGCACTCATTACCATTTCTGACATTTTCTAGGCCTGTACTGTATAACTTTAGCAGCGTCATGACCGCACAAAGTTGGTATTACCATTTTGGTACGAACAGTAATGTAGCTAATAATCCTTCATTGCATAAAAAGACTGTGTGAGCTCACAACTATGGTAAGTACAGTAGCGCAAAGTTTCAAGGAGTCTTACTGTAAACTGTGATGGATGCTATTGATGATTTACAGCAAAGGTTTGGGTAGTATTTTTACTTTTTGTCTTCTAAATTATTTTGGTTAACCTGGATGTTTGTTTAAAACGTGTCTGATCATCGGACTCCTCGTGTTTCTCGCTCCATCTGACCTCTTTTAAACGTTGTTGCCGTGTTCCCACATCTCAGCAGTTAACTTGGTGCATGCAAATGTTATTATTACCAATAGGAATGGTGGCCAGAACTCAGAAACTAAGACCCAGGTTGCTTGAAACTGGAATGCACTAATTGCAGGAAACCCAATGGGCCTTTTTCAGCAACGTCCCAAAAGTGAAAACCCACTCAGGCCCTGGGAGGAGCTGAACTGGGACACCAAGTGAAGACGAGGAGGGAAACTTTTGTTTTTTTTTGTCTTTAGGAAGCGGCGTTGTGCTCCACTGTACTCACAGAGGCTCCACTGTTTGGTGCCCAGTAGAGATCAGTAAGACAGGCGGAGGGGCCCCTTCCCGACAAAATGGAGCATAAACACAACAATCCCTTTATTCAGCTGTTTGGACCTGCCATCTGAACAGCAGCTTGTCATTAAATTAACATCACAGCAGGCGAGCGCCCTGGCCCTTGCTTCCCAGAGCATTGTGGTGCACTCACGAGGAAACTCATTCTTTCAGGGGATACCAGGTCAAAAAGTAGGGGTGGTATAGACTCGTCCCAGCAGCCTTGGCGCTGAGGAATGGGAACAGTCGCCGTTCCACTGTGTTAGACCTCGCGAGGCCGAGTGTTGAAAGGACAACCTTTTAATCCCTGGCAGCCGTGAAGGACAGAGACAGATTTGCTTTTTGTTTTTGATGTTGTGCCCATTTCTCGCCATATCCACCCAGAGGACAAGACTGTAGTCCACGCCAAGGCCTCTGACCACTGGTGAGGCTGATACACATTTCACTGCAGTGAGGGCTGGGGCCGTGTTGGCCCAGATCGTACACTCATGTGTTGTGCACCTGGTCCGGGGAAGTGTCTTGAATGAGTTCCCCAATGGTTTTCTAGTTAAAAGATTTGTATGGCAGCAGTGCACTGCCTGGCTCATGCACTTGAACAGTAAATTAGCTCCGGAGCAGCACTGAAACACTGTTCAAAATAAAACAAAAGCTAAGTTATTTGTCAAGACAGAAGACACAAAACCCAGATTTCTAAGAAAATGGGATACAGTCACTTTACCTTCTTCGTTCGGTTGAAGCAGTTGGGTGATGGACTCCAAACTGTGTGAACAGGTTCATTTGTTTTAGTTAGCCAAATCTCTGCCTCAAGGTTTTGGCATTAAAACCCTTTCTGGCGGGAAAAAAACAGCTCTAGCTCACCAGAGGAAGAAAAGAGGGAGAACTCCTCCTACAAGCAGATTAAGAGGAAAGTTTAAACACCGGTAGTTGATAATATTCACATTTTGTTTTGTAAAAGAAATACACCAGTCAGGCCTTGTATTGTAAACCAGACTGGTTTGGATATCCCAATATACCCAGTGAAACATCCAAAAATGTAAAGGAAACGTATTTGCTTTCATTAAAGATTGAATCATTTTGAGACATTTGCAGTCCATCATCCTTTCATTTCTTCTGACTGACTGTCTTACCATCTGCCTGTCTGTCTGTATGTCCCTCCATCCTTTCATTCTTGTTAGTATCATCAGTCCGGTCATAGCACCATGGCAACACAGTCCACAACCTTATCCCCAGCAGTTACCTACAGCTCTCCCTGAGGGATTCCCTCCCACTTGATCATTGATCATACCCAGACCACCTTCAGATGGAGCGGGACACGTGGTGCATCTGTACCAGGTGAATCAGTTCAAATGGCTTCAAGCATGTGAACTAGCAGCAGAGACGCTCTTTCACTGTACTAAAAAAAACATAAGCAGTTCGGTTCTTTCACAAATCTGCCGTGTGCTACATTTTTATGGAGGAAATATTTATTCATAATTCAAATTGAAAGTCCAAAGAGAAATTGAAAGTCCAAAGGGAAAACAAAGCGAGATCAAATTAAAAATATTATTATTATTTTTAAAATTTTCCATTGGCTTTTAATTTTCATTTAATATTTGGCTTTTGAATTTCAATTTAACATTGGATTTTAATTTTCATTTCATATTTGGCTTTTGAATTTCCATTTAACATTGCCTTTTCATTTGGACTTGACACATGTCAATGTAAATGAGGAGGCGTGGCCCAAAGGCTGGTGGGAGGGGCTGAAACCAAAGGGGTGCAGAGGCACCTTATGAGCAGCAGGGGGAGCTTACTGCTGAGGAGCACACTGTTAAGCATCTGTCTGCAGATTCACCACTAGGCTGGGTCTTGTTTCACATGATAGAAAATGATGATGTAAGCTAAACACAAACGACATTTCATGCAACAACCGTGAAGTTTTCATGTAGTTACTATAATTGGGCCCGCGTTAGTGAGGACTAGATTAGGACTGGATTTAAAGCTGATTCTGGTTCCCAACTTCGCCCCATGTGTGTCTGTTTAAAACACGACTCAGACAACTTCTCTCTTTTGATGTTATATTTAATTAAGCAACAGTAGAAACATGGGTGTGGGTAGCTCTGCTTCCGTGTGTTTGTGTGTGGTCCGATCTCGAGGACGCACACACACAATCTCAACCGGATAGTCACCGTCCGAACTGCGAACTCTCCTTTTTCTTTCTCTCACTTTTTTTCTCCGGTTGGTGCGCGCGGTGTGAGGTGCGTGTCCGCCAAATATTAAATGAAAATTAAAATCCAATGTTAAATTGAAATTCAAAAGCCAAATATTAAATTAAAATTAAAATCCAATGTTAAATTGAAATTCAAAAGCCAAATATTAAATGAAAATTAAAATCCAATGTTAAATTGAAATTCAAAAGCCAAATGAAAATTAAAATCCAATGTTAAATTGAAATTCAAAAGCCAAATGAAAATTAAAATCCAATGTTAAATTGAAATTCAAAATCCAAATAGTAAATTAAAATTAAAATCCAATGTTAAATTGAAATTCAAAAGCCAAATATTAAATTCAAAAGCCAAAGCCAAATGGAAAATTTTAAAAATAATAATAATATTTTTAATTTGATCTCGCTTTGTTTTCCCTTTGGATTTTCAATTTCTCTTTGGACTTTCAATTTGAATTATGAATAAATATTTCCTCCATACATTTTTGCGTTACATTTTATTTAGCTGACACTTTCATCCAAAAACAACTTTCCACAAGTGCTTTCAACCATGAAGGTACAAACTCAGAACAGCAAGAATTACATAGAAGTATATTAGATTCAAATAAGCCAAACTACAAAGTGCCACATGTAAGTGCAACATGTACTGTAAGTGCAGTTTCGTAAATGTATTCTTTATTGCTATCATCTTCTTAGCCAAGGTGCAGTCGGAAAAGATGTGTAGACTTTCAGCTGTCCTAATGTCAATGGGGAGCTTGTTCCACCATTTAGAAGCCAGGACAGCAAACAGTCTGGATTTTGTTGAGTGATTAGGTGTCCCTCGCAGTGAGGGAGCAGCAAGCATGGAGATTCAATTCAATTCAATTCAATTTTATATATAGTATCAAATCATAAGCGTTTATATATATATATATATATATATATATATATATATATATATATATATAGTATTTTTATTATATTATTGATTATATGGTAAATGAATCTGACGACTAATGAAGAGAGCAGGTGGGCCAGGTTAGGCGGACGCTGCAACTCCTCACTCCCTAACTATAAGCTTTATTGAAGAGGAGAGTTTTAAAGGAATACGCCACCGTTTGTTGAAATAGTGCTTATCACAGTCTATCCTGGCTGTAGATAGGTGGGCCAACACATTTTTTGTCTCAGTGCAAGTAATTAGGTTGTTTTTTTGTCTTTTGTTGGCTCACTTTTACTCACAACATGCTAACCGGCAACATAGGATTCCATTCACTACGCTAAGCTAACTAGCGGTGGCGCTGCCGGTGTTGCACCGGACTAAAACAATGCATGCACAAAAAATGCGTTGGCCCACCTATCTACAGCTAGGGGAGACCGTGATAAGCCCTATTTCAACAAACGGTGGCGTATCCCTTTAAGTTTACTCTTAAAACTGTTAAGAGAAGAGTTTGTGTTGAGTCCAATGCCCACCTTGAATGACTAAGCACAAGTGCCAACACACCTTGGGTGTCACGTTTGGTGCTACATTAGGCCCTAAGATTTTCCATTTTTACAAAATATGTGTGCCTCGTTATCAAAAAGCGAAAATGGCATAAAAACAGAGAAGAAAAACACTTGCACCTTCACTGTAGTATCTGGGCTGTAGTATCCGAGTGAGATAATAAGCTATTACAGTACTCATAACTTATGCAATCTGGAAAAACTGGCTTTGCTGTTTTCCTTCTTTCCCATCTAAACTTTAATTTAGAAGCCTCTCTACAGTATATTATCCCACATTCCTAATAACTGTCCAGGTTTAATAACACCACTGTCACAGCTATTTTCATTATGGAGGATTCAATTGTTTATTGAATCCTCCATTAATGCTTCTCTGCCTTCCTATTCACTGGACTTTGTGTTTAATGCTCCCGTCTATCTGACCACTTTGTTGATAAAACAAGAGGCAGCAAAGACCGCTGGTTAATCAGGTTAGAAAAGGCTAGTGAAGCAAAAGAGGTCAGATAGATGAACTGACCATAATGCTACTGTGTCTGTTCATTCCAATAGTGTTGCCTCCATATGACGGGTCCCGAGGGGAAGTCACATGAGGACAACTTTCCATTCCGTTCTCACTTCTGTTTGATTTCCAAAATACATCACGCGAATAAAAATAACAAATGTCTCGTCATGCCCCTCCAAATATACCGCAAAGAATGAAAGCTCTTAATGTCGCCTGCCTCCGTAAATAGTCGTCTCATCTTAATGTGCAAACCGTGGCATTAGTCGTGCTGGAGCGACAGGGCCCTGCTTGGAAGCTTTTGACTGTGTTTGCTCCTGTCTGTCTGGTCTTATCTCGTCGCCCCAGTCTGTCTTTAATCTTGTTGCCTCAGAACTGTATCAGACACAAAGACGTGTCTCTCGGGAGTGTCTGGGGAAGAATCAGAGAATCAGAGAATCAGTGACGCATGGCAGCAGGGAGTGGGAGGCTGGAGCATGATGGGATGTGGGGTTTTAAAAGCCAAGGCTCTTTTAAAGAAGCAGTTTGGGTTTTTTTAGGATTTCATCAGAAGCTGGGAGTTCTTGCAGGTTACTCCAAACAGGAGCATATATGTTCATAGGGCGTGTTACAGTATAGTAAGGCTGGTGAGAGTCAGAATTTCAAACAGAATATAATATAAGAGTGTTGGTATATAGGACACATAGGTTTCAATTTGATTCTTTATAATCTTAAAATTCTTGTTTAATATGTCCACTATTGTAACTGCTTACAGTCTGATCTCTAACTCAGAACATCAACACTTTTGTTCCCAAAGCAAAGAAATCTGTGAAGACATGTGCCAGCCCAAGTTTTTTTTGGTCCCAAGCAGAAGTTGAACACCCACCCACCTACCGAACCCAAGTGGTCTCACACAAGTACCCTCCACTTCAGAGGGAACAGGTAATATTCAAACGATTACCTGGCGACTCTCATCTTTCTTCCATATCAGCTGAGGGTGGTCAGTTGTGATCTGTTGTACTTTTAACCACACCCAGCTGTGATGCAAGGTACTTTAGTGCCACGTCGCATCACCGCTACACAGGATGCAGAAAAGGCATGTTGTTGTCTATATTTGTCAGAGCACGCCAGATTATTAGACTGGGCGCAGTTACTCTTTAAAGTTCTTAGAAACAAGAAGCAGAGCAGCTACTATATGGTCCTTAAAGGGACATTTATTGTCAACTTCTGTTTCAAAAGTAAATAATGAAATTTTAACCTCCCTATTTGGTGTTCATTTAAAGAGTTTTCGACCACTAGCTGTGCCATGGAGCATTGACAGTTGGTGGCATTAGCGTGTCAAGAAATATGGCCAACAAAAGGAGGCATTTAAGAAGACTGCAAGCTGACGTAAGTAATGCAGATTCCAATATTTAAAAAAAAAAATGGCTTTGCACGTTTTATGACCAAGCAAATGTGTTCATCAAGTTTGTTTGGCTTCAATGATTTAAGAAAGAGGCTCTGCTATGGTTTGTTCCATTTTTTTATTGTTTACTGTCATTGAAAATGAATACCTAATCAATGCAACTGATGACTAAATCCTACGTACACGGATGACACCAGGATTGCAGATACGGACACTGAGATATCCAGCTACTGTACTGCAGACACAATACTCACTACAAATAACCAGATTACAGAGACATCGCTATTGTTTGTGGATACTTTGCAGACTGATGCTGAAAGATTACACGGGATACTTTGCAAATACGTTAGCATGTTAGCATGACAGAGTGTTGTTGGGTTTAAACGAGCTGTTGTGGTCCAACTGGGTTTCTGTCTTGTCCTGATGAAGGTTGCAGAGCTTCATTCCCGGACGTAAATCCGTGTGCACACTACGTCGTCTGCCGCAAAAGTCTGGAGGAAACAAAAAGATAATTCTGCATATTAGACACTGAGTAGCCCTTATGGTCAGCTGGCAAAAGAAATGTTAAATTAGCCCCACATTTTAAACCTGTTTGCACCTGTGACAGTCAGCCTCTGAGGCCTCAATATGCTACAAATACTTGTTGGATGCAAGTAGCCCTGCGTGAAAAAAAAGCAAACCCTCTCATGCATTTGAATGAGACCAGGCTATCGATGCAGCAGGGACACCAACGAATGGGGGCTCCAGCTAAAAAAGTTTAACCAGGTTCAATTTGCCAGTCAAATACATGCAAGCTCACATGGTGTATTACTTTGTAATGTAAAATCCGTATTTCTGCACGATTGTTGCAACAAAACATGAAACTATTGTCCTTGTGATAACTTTCCAGAGTTGTAAAATCCTGTGTCTGAGTATTATAAACCTCTGTGCAGCGTTTTGGCATCTGAAAAGCCTTCAAATTCACAGATCTTTTACTCAAACTGGACTTTCTGGGTTGTATTTCATTTTTAACACAATGCAAGAGGCTGCAATGATTGCTGATTTTAGTATGGACACCCCTGCCCCCGACACCTTTCCGACACCTGAATCAAGTTTAATTTTATTAGCCATTTCAACATAGCAGATGACAGGAATTTGTCTCGGTGTGCCCAAATATATCGGTGGGGCTACATCCAAAGCCAATGATTCGACCACCACGCCCACCTCACGCAATGATTGTTGTGAAAAGGCAGGATTTGAACTTTTCTCTCAAGGTCTTACATAGCTACCTCTGTCACTGTCCAAGTGCGCGCCCGTATCCAAATGTGTACTAATTATCATGCACACAATTATCTACAATGACACGCAAAAAAAGACAGAACTTTGAAGAGAGATTCAGGAGGCGTGTGTGTGGCTGTTTACATCGTGGCCTGAACGACACGTCGTACGAACTGGACCCAAGGAGTCTCTGATCTTTTTTGTTTCCCCTTAAAAAAACTTTTAAAAGTAGTCTTCACATTCAATTTTTAAATGAAAGAATGCTAGATTGTTGGGTTATGAAAGATTACCATATTGATTGCCCAAAATGTCAAGGAAATATTATTAACCAATGATGCTTGTGACTGTGTGGAACAACATCACAGTCACAATTATGGCATCAATCTAGGTCATACTGCAAACTGTTGATGATGAAACCAAAAGAAACTGCAAAATAACTCAAGTATGGGTCCCTTGAATGCACAGGCGTGAAGTGATTGAGTCCAATCCTCTGATGTGCCGTCATTTTTTCGTTTTATTTCAGGATTATGTAGCCAGAGAAAATCCACCCGACTTTTCCCTTAAAGTGTTTTCAGACTAAACCAATTAAATGGATCATGCAAATCATATGGAAATGTGCCCCACTTACAGTGTGAACTGCCACAGACAATCAGACCATTGCTTTATGATCGCTAGTCCTCCTTTGAGTCTCGAGCTAAAGCTCTACCATTGTTGGGTTTGTCTCTGTGTCTGGAGGCTTTTTTTGGAAACAGATAGATATGATTCAGATTCAGTCAGTGTTTGTTTTGGTCTTTCCAGTTGCTTGTCCAGGGATAGGATAGGGAAATAGGTTTCTAGGTGCAAAGATGACTCATCTCTCTTTTTCAATAGAGAGGTTTAAAATCTTCCAGTATTTGTTTAATCAGCGTCAAATACTGATGCATTTGAAAAGATCTTTTGCATTTCCTTAAGTTTTTTACTCTAATTGGAATGGAAGTTTATGAGCAGGTATTTTTAGCTATGCTGTGATGTCATTTCCTTACTGATGTCAAGATATTTGGTTGATTGGTTATTTCGAACATCTAGCAGAATAAGATTTCATAATTACACATGAAGGTATGTAATTTAGTAGCTCATCCATCAGCTCCTTGGCATCTTGGTTCCTTGGTTCCCTTCACCCCCCCCCCCCCCCCCCCCCAGCTTCCTTGCTAGGGATGATTTAAGATTTAATGTTTATGTGTGTTTAATAAGGAGAGATCATTTTACCAGCAGTGTCCTCCTTGCTGACTACGTTAATGTTCAACTTATTTGCAACTGCAAAGACGTTTTGAGGGAAACTTAATGGCGGCTGGCTTACCTTTTCTATTAACATAAAGAGGAAATGTTACATATCTGACAAGTTACAAAAATGTTGATACTGAACGTGTGAAATGTTCACTGGCAAGATATTTCAGTGTTTTTTTGCCCAAAAAACTAATGTAGTTATAGCAATTACAGCACACATATATGGTTATGTTACGTGAAGAAAAGAGAATGGTCATTTCACTTTCTTTACACAGTTCTTTCTTATTATCCTTCACGCTTCCACCAACACTAGCTGGCTGCTGTGGCACCAAAACTAGGCCAGCTGGCTCAGGTGAATGTTGACGAGATTTACTTGTCAGTGTTGCCATGGCAACATATGCAAGCTGCATGCACTGAGAATCAATTTCATATCATTTACCCGCAACTTGACTACATGATGTAAGAATTTGGCTCAGCGTGGCTTTTTGCTGTTAATGCTGAATAGTGAAAAAGTCAAAATTGGGACTCTACAAGGACACTGTAAATGTGGTTTATCTGCAGGTTGTGTGATGGTGTGACAGCAGGGAGGACTGAGGTGAGAAGAGCAGAGCAACACAGATGCTGTTGCAGCTCGGCCAGCTCAATCTCCATTAGTACACGAATGCTTCAGCTTCTCCAGGGCATCCGGGCCAAAGTGTCAGAGTGGCAGGCGCTGTAACACATTCTGCTTTTATCACCCAAACATTAGAAACGATTCAATATCTTCTGCTTTTCTCTGAACTATGATGAGCTTCTAGTGGAAAAATTATTGCAATTTAAGCATTATAGACATGCTTCACCCCAGTATTTGCTTCTAATATAAAGCTATACGCAAACATCCTGTGATTACTTTTTCAGGCTTTTGCCTTTTGGACATTCATCTTACAAGTACTCGAGGAACAGCAAAGAAAAGCGTGGGAGCGTTGAACGTTGAGAGAGGAAATCTGTTGAGTCCCTGAGAACTGTTCGTCCCGTCCATTGTTTTTGGATAGCTCCCCTGCACATCGTTCGAGGGGCTTTAGACCCATTGACTTCTGCCCATATTAATCTAGCTAAATACAGGGGGTATTACTGCAATGTCAGGGTAGCAGCTCCTCTTGTTCTCCTTTCAACATCTCTCCGTGGGGTGGATGAAAGCTCGGCTCCTTGGGAAACGGCCTCTCTCATTTCCTCTACGGATGAATCTCCCGGGTGACTTCATCTACTCCCTGCCTTTCATTAACCGTTTCTCAAACAAACTGAGTACACTAGCTGCTCGAAAAGCCCATCGTAATGCACCTGATGTCTTCTGAGTGTCCATGAGAACAAGCCACGTAACAGACAAACCATACCGATTAGCTACACATCAGATCGTAATCTCTCTGTACTTAGAGTAACGTTTTGAGGTGAACACTTTTTTTTTTGTCTTCCTCAGCCTGAAATGAGAGTTCATTAATCACCTGAACTTCAGAGCTTTTGTAAAGAAAGAGTTTTTCCTCTTTCCTAATCAGTAATTTATTAAGAGGCTTTCAGTGAGATGATGACTCATTGCCCTGCGCTCACCAGTATGAGCTCATCGCCGTTCAGCTCTCGGGTCCAGTAGGTTTTGGGGCCGTCCCCTTCCACCAGAGTCTGCTTACAGTACATCTTATTCTCCGTCTCCCAGGTGGCGAGGCTCTGCAGGGGGAGGGATAACAAGGTGGGAAGGTCAGTATGATGGTTTCAGACAGTGGCGGTGAAACACATTAGCAAGGTGTAACCTTTAAAGAGTCACTTTATGCCAGCATTGATCAGTGGTGGGGTCAGAAATATGCTCCAGTGCACCCAACAGGGATGTCAAAGCGTACTGTCACATCATCCAGGAGTACACTTCTACACCACTGCATCACGGAGAGAAGTTAAAGTGGCTACATTCGACATTTTTATAATGATAAAGTAAAGTACAACGGCAAATAGGATCTATCTAGCATAGGGGGCCCCGCCCTCCTGATTGGACAGACGGACGTATTAAGGGTCCATGTTTATACATGTTGGTCTGGTTTTCATGGTTTAAGCTTTGCCACTTAATGCTATAGTATACAATGATATTTTAGACAAAGCCAGGTCCATAAAGAAAACCCATCCAAACAAGTGGAGGCCGTTATAGCAGCAGATTAATGCTCATGGTTTTGTTTTGAGATTTTTAACAATCATGTATGTGTGCAATGTCCTACTTTAAAACAACTTTGTCCCATGCTAATTCATCCATTGCAAGCCCTCAATGAATGAAGTAATATAGTATTACAAATAAGTGGCCTGTTAGTGAGTTAAAAAAAAACATAAAATCCTTTTAGCCCTTTGGTCGGTCAACAGTCCTGGTCTCCGTCTGCTAATTCACTTCAATAATATTTCAAATGACTTCAACAGGATTAGTCAGACTTTGAATTCAGGACTAATTGCTCCTGAAGTAACTGACTCAAATTGCCTATCAGAAAGCTACAAATTCATAAAAGAGCAGGACCAAGTTGACCCTGTGTTGCTAATTTGTGTTAATGGCAAGGATTTATAATTTTGGTCAGCTTAGGGTCCATTAACTGCACTCATATTTCATTACTTTAACTATACTGACACAAAAGCTGTTCTGTTAGAGGAACAGTTTGACAGTTTGGAAAATACTTTTATTTACTTTTTTTACTGATGGTAAGATGAGGACATTAATATCACTCTCATTTCAAATAAATATGAAGCTAAATCCAGGAGACAGTTTAGCTTAGCATAAAGTCTTGAAACAGGGTGAAACAGCTTGCCTAACTCTGCCTGCCTCCACTTCTAAAGCTCACTGTTAATGTTAGGCTATATCTTGTTTGTTTAAGTCATACATAATACGAAGTGTTAAAACAAATTTATAAGTGAGCTTTAGAGTTGCTGGTAGGCAGATTGTTATGCTTAGACAAAGCTATGCTAGCTGTTTCCCCCTGTTTCCAATCCTTACGGTAAGCTAAACAAGCTTTTCTGGCTGTAGCTTCATATTTAAAGGAATATATTACACATTTTGGGAAATACAATTATCTTCTTGCCAAAAGTTAGATGGAAAGATTGATACCACTCTCATGTCTGTCTATTAAATATAAAGCTGCAGCAAGAAGATGGTTAACTTAGCTTAGCACATATACTGGAAACAGGGAAACAGCTAGCATGGCTCTGTCCAATAATAACAAAATCCACCCTCCAGCACCTCTGAAGCTCACTGTTTCTCACGTTATTGTTTGTTTAATCAGTACACAACTGAAGTGTAAAACATAATCAATCAGTGAACTCAAAAGTTGTACGTGAAGAGCTAGGCTAGCTGTTTCCCCCTTTTTACAATCTTTATGCTAAGCTATGCTAACTCTCCTGGCTGTAGCTTCATATTTAATAGACAGATATGAGAGTTTATCAATATTCTCAGCTAAAACTCGGCAAGAAACTTAATATATGTATTTCCTAAAACGTCAAACTATTACTTTAACTGCTATTTTAAAGTAAAATTTCCCAATCAAGTCTTTATTCCAAAGATTAACTTGCTATTCACATTTTCTCTTATGTGTTGGCTTCGCATTCCTATCTGACTCTGATTATGTTTTCCCACACTGCTGAAATTTGTTTTCCTTTCCAAAAAAACCAGCTGCATTTTCTTAAGCTAGTGATCCCGCTCCAAAAGCCTGGAACTGATCAAAACTGCTGATGCTTCAACTCAAGCACAACATTAATATATCCAACAAAATTAAAATCGGGATAGACCTATAATGAATAACCCATCATGTGTTTCCAGCCTTTTCTTGCATAGTCTATTTGTAGTGTTGCTCATAGACAATGTGTTTAACCATTTGTAAAAAAAGAAGAATGTATTTTATAAAGCACCACTGCCCAGTGTTGGATGGAGCAACAGCCTCTGTTTCTCAGAGGCAAATGTTAATCACCATATCAAAGGTAGGGAAAGCCATCATGGATCCCTGCGGGCTGCTGTCCACAGGCTTTGCCAAGTTGAACAACAGCAGGGCTTTTCTGCAGCTCTCCCTCTGATTCTTTTTTCCTAATAAAGCCAGAACCCAGAGAGTCGATTAGTTACGGCTCCATTTTAACGCTAGCATCAGTCTCAGCCTCTGAGTCGGATGGATTTTCTCTCATTCTCTCTGTTGCACATTAAGTCGCAGACAAATTCTCACACATGGTCTTTCTTTTCTAAATAACACACCAGAGCCTGTGCACACAAATTTGAGACCAAGACAAATTCAACCTGTATTTGTTTTTACCATGTCCTGTTTTTTCTGTAGCTTTTTACTTATCAGAACATCTACTGCCGTTTTTTTTCAGTCTCTCACAGACTTTACAATGATTATCAGACACAAACATCTCATTTCCTGCTTGGTTTAAAGTTTTTATGCTGGATTTTTACATTTCTTTCAGAGCCCCAAATAACACGCTCACTCCCTCTTGGATTTATCTCTTCCCACAGTTTGATCACATTATCTCTCTCACGTCAGTGTTTGCTCATCACTTTTCCCCCTCTCAGCAGCTTATGCCTTACACTTTGGACAACAAAGACAATCTGACAGTACAGAACTCCATTTAAAAAGTCCCAACTTCTGGAATGATGGGTTTCTGTAAGAAGCTATAGTCCTAATTAGTCATTCCACTTCTTTTATGTGTCTTAGTATATTTTTTTCATTTCTCCCTTAAAGAGAAAGGACGTTCTTTGGCATATTTGACTGACATTTGTCTCAACCACAGTTGGTGATTTGTGCAGTCTTGTTTTACAGAAAAAAAGTCATTACAAATCATCCTGAGGAGCAGACAGAATGACAAAGAATGTTTCAGCTTTAAGTGTAATGAGACATTCTACAAATGGGGCTGCGAATCCAAAACTCAGTTGTTTGCACTCAGTGCATATCAGAATCAATCCAAAGGAATCCTTCCCTCTCTCTTCTCTTTCAACAGATTTTTGATTCGCCTGTCATTCGCCATAGACCTGTTCCTGCCCCTCCATGCTAAATGACAAACCGTTAAAAGAAAAAAAATCATGCTCAAGTTTCAGCCACTCCGTCCTGCTAATACATTTCTATCTTTATTCATTAACCCCAAACCTCTCCAAGGCTGCCCCGTCACATTATATGATCACCTGCCAGTGGTAAATAGTCCATTATTTGGAAATACATATGCCATCTTATCCTTGTACTTTGTGTTAGTATGTGATACTCTTTAGTGGATGCTACATCTGTTTCTCAAGTCAAATATTTTTATCGACAGGCTTTGTTTCTACTCCTTACGTATACAACATCTGCTCCCTTTGTCTCTATAGCAACCTGCTGGGTTGAAATAGTCCATTTGTCTTAGTATTTCTGCCCAGTGTGACTTGTTTTATTGTACATTGGGAAATTAAGCTTATGAGTTCAACTGAAATTGTTGCTCCATCACAGATGCCGTCTAATTTCTCAAAACTGAACTTCAGCTGCACAAGGCAGCAACAATGCCTCCATCCATCAAAGCAGATAAATAATCGGATCATAATGACTTCCACTCTGCACTAACGCCCGTCTGGTGTCAGTTTCTCTGTTGTCTCTGAGACTGGCAGGAAGTCTCTTATCACTGTCTCCTCCTGAAAGGCCGTCTGATCCCACCGCACTCACAGATTAACTGGAGCTTTTTAACCTTGTGGCGGTGTTAATCAGCCCTATGCTCTCCGCCAGGCACAGATCAGTGTGTAATCCCTTCAACCACAGGGGCAGCCGACCTCAGCCAAAACCCACTTAGGGCTCTCCTGCCAACAACTCCACCTGAGAGTCCGCCAACATCCCACACTGCCCACCTCGCCCCTCTGACACATGAGCCAGTGTTGGTGGGCGCCGCCTCCTGCAGGTTTAGCTTCACTCTTGCATATGATTGCCACACAAGAGCACAATGTGCTTGTTGCTGGGAGCCACCTCCTTGATTTCTTCTTGGTAAAAAAAAATGGACAAAATATATTGTACAGTCAGAAAGTATTAAGATTGTAGGACTATTATGGTAAAGTTCTGGCTCTCAGCTTTAATATGAGGGTGTTTACATCCACATCATTCAACCTAATTTCAGGTGACATAATGTAATTGGACAAGTTAATATAAACTTAAAGCTGCACTAATCAATATTTTTATGCAAAAGATTCCTCACAAGATTATATGTGTGAAATGGGTCACTCATACTGACAAAACCCACAGAAAATATCAAACTCAATTCTATTGGTTTTCTGTCCCACAACACAAATTTTGAACACAATACTGATGTTTCATCACCTTTTAAGTTATGATATGGTGGACATATTAGCAAGCAATTGCTTATTTAGACATTCAGAGTAGCATTGTTATTTCTTTGGTCATGTTTGTGGCCACCTGATGAATGCAAGTCCAATATTCACTCTCTTTTAGCTCTATGTTTGGTCTCCAACAACTCCTGAGGGAAATATTTGTCTCTTTAGCTGCTAAATGCTGCACCATGTTCACCAGCTAGTCCACTAACTGTGTCTGGCAGTTGTTTTCAGTGAATAAGCTCTTAAAACCCACTGTACAGTAGCTGGGGAACATAGTGGAGCATTTAGCAGCTAAAGAAACAGATATTTTCACATGAGTTGGTAACAGCTAATGGCAGAGTGGATATTTAATTCAGTTCAATTGTATTTATAGTGTAAAGTCATAAACAGATGTAATCTCAGGACACTTTACAGATACAGTAGGTCTAGACGACACTCTATAATTTACAGAGACCCAACAATTCCCCAATATTGAGCTTACATTAATCAAGTGACAACACAACATAAAATGAATGCTCATGTTGCTCTGTGTCTTCCGGATGTGTTAAGGCAACTGTTTGCTAACACATTTGCCATAAGGTCTTTATATGGTGATGATGTCAATGTTGTGTTTTCATCCTGTTCTGCTTTAAATTCATCATATTTAATATTTGTTTGCATATCCTCCATGTCTTGCTGAAGTCTAACTAGTCGTTTTTTTTGCAACTTGGAGTCTTCCTCAGTAATTCTCTGCCACTCTTGTACTGCAACTGTCTTCACTTTTATTTTATTTTTTCGGGTACTTTTTGCCCTCAGTCTGATCTTCAGCAGTGAAACACATGATCAGTTGGAATCTAAAATGAGCAAGGGGTTTGCTGCACACTAAAACTCAGCTCAAGAGCCACTTGCTGAAATAATTTCAGCAATTTTGGAAATTCTGGAAGATCAAAGTTGTGTATTATTTGAGAGTATACATATGAAAAACTACATACTGTCCTAAAATTATAGGTGAATAAAAATATCTACCCAATATGGATGTAAACAACTTCATACTTGGACGATAGCACAGTTATTTTTATTTATTTATCTCCAGTGTGCTGCAGAGACAAAACAATGAAAAACATGTCACTGTCCTAACACCTTTTATAATGCTGATGCTCAAACCCAAACAAGTGGATGTGGCAAATGTGTGATGACAACTCGACTTGAGGTGTAATGTTGTGAAAAGCCACACAGAGCCGTCTAGCCCTGCCCAGTACCCACCATGCCCCAGGGCACAGACAGAAGGAGCCACACTGTCTTCTGGGATCAGAAATAGGTCATGTCTGCTCTCCCTGACTGCAACACGTAGTTGATACAATAAAATAAAAGGTAAAGACAAAAATATGTATTTCAGATTGTAGGTGTTGAATGTTGTTTTGCAAATTAAACAAGCATTAAGTGAAGCAATTTTGCATGTTAATATATATAGACATTCACCCTTAATTAATTCTGTACTGCACATACCCAGAAGGGCATTGTGGTTTCCATCTCTAACCACCATGTTGTTTTTTTGATGATGATTTGCTAATATTAGGAGCTGTAATGCTCAAAATTACACTCACTCACTACATGTTTTCTTTTCAATTACATAAGTCAATGTATTATCTGCATTTACAGTATATATTCAATACATTTGCAGATGGGACTTTCAAATATCAGAACATAATCATCTGTAAAGTAAGTCTGTCCTCCAGCTTTAGGGTGATTGTTCTTCTATGAGTAAAATATTGAATGCAAAATTTTATATGCACCACGTGAAATTTGAGGATCCTAATAAGAGAGGTGCTGTTGATGTTAATATTTCTGTTTATTTTTACACTGTTTCTTCTTAATGTATATATAAGATGTTTTAATAAAACCCTGCAATTGTAGAGATCAACATGAATGTGCTGATATGAAAATGTACGGACACGCTGAAGGCTAAGGAAAAGGCTTTTTGGTGTTTTCAAGAATATGACCAATCTCATCCATAAAACCCCAAATTCATCCAGTGGTTAAAGAAACTTGAAGTTTTACTGTGACTGTTAACAACAACTCCCCAATCCACATGTTATGCAACTCTCCTCTGCTACACTGCAACAGGCCTGTTCTTAAAGGAAAGATTAATTCAAACGTCTTTTTCCCAGAGGTATTGTTATGTGCACCTATGGATGGTAGGGTGGCATGCTAATTGAAGAGACTGAGCTGTCCTGCAGATGTCTCCTTTAGCAAGACACTGAATCCCAACCAGCTCCAGGATTCCCACAAAGAAAAAATAATTTTTTTCTCTCCAAAATTGCACCTGTATGACAAGCAAAAAAGTTGCCTTTCGTCAGTCATGTTAGATCAGTTCTATTTCGTATAGGCTTCGCCCTCTAAGGGCTGTGCCTATACTCATAGAATCTGGAGTTACAATAACGTAACTATCGTTCTGTTCCCCCCTAAATTCCATATATTACAGCCTCCTCAAACACCACAAATTGCGTCACCACAAATTGCCACCACAATATCTACAGCTATTAAAAAAAGACTTTAAGGATTTTCTCCCTCTTGGAGAATTATGATTGAGTATATGATAAATTATAAATTATAACATTCTGGATCATAAAAGACCCTAATCCATCCCTTACTTTGATAATATAATCTGTTGTTACTGATCACTACATTTTCTTAGTAAATAAATCCAATTTCAAAAACATCTTAAAATCACTTAAACATGCGTTTCATGAGTTTTGATAACACTGTAATACTCCGGTAATCACAACTAGCACACCTGAAAAACCTTTGTTAACCTCTGTTAAATTGATCCATTGCCTTTGACGTATTTCTGTTTTGATTGTTGATCCAAAGTTTGCATGCCAAATATTCTCTCAATATGCCATACAGTGAATATACATATCTATACTGAGACAACTTTGATTTATCAGTTAATAAACTGCTACATTTCTGCGGCTCCTATCACATTTTGTCAATTTGTGTGTGTGAGAGGATAACACTGGATTACATTAACGTTAATGTTGTTTACCCACTGTGTGTCCTCACTGATACAAAACAGTACTCTTCTTCTCTCCAGCTCAGCCGCCGGTTGCTAAGCAGGAGTGTGATAAACAGATGTCAGCCTCTAGACCATTAATGCGGAATATGTCATTACCTAAAGTGACTCAGTGGCAGCATGTTTTCGCCATGACATCTCGTCTCTAAATGCTTAAACTCTGGAGCGCTGACGTCCCTCATTGTGTAGGTGCAATGAGTGCAATTAGAATATGTTACAAGATACGGTATGTAACATCAAGAGGTGGCCAACATATTGAGTTTAATTCTATTAATTTTCATGAAGTAACACAGACAATTATAAGAGAAAAAACCTTTATGCTTTGACAAATTTAAAATACACAGATGGAGGTCAGCTTTGGGAATGCAATAATAATGTGTTTACACATTATCAGGCTGAACAATCAAGCTGCCCCATTCACTTGATCTAATTATACAGCCTACATACTGTATTTACTACACAGATCACGTGCACGTCTCAGTGTTGAGATCATATCTCATAAGAAACCAGTTTACTCTTATTACATGTAACAGAGCACAGCCTTTATGTCAAAGTGTGAGTACTTTTTCCTACTTCAGTTTTACAGTTTTACAAGTATTTTTGCAGAATTTGTCATGAGTTCCAAGAATTTAGAAGACCTTGATGTTCCTGAAAAAATAAATAAAAAATATAAAAAATGCATTTGCTTTCTTTCCAAACCTTTGTAGTAGCTCTGACTGTCTATCAGGATGTGAGAAATCCCCCTCAGGGCCTAAAGAGGTTCAGAGAGAAACTCTCATCCATCCCAACTCAAGCTGCATTTAATCCAGCTGCACAGACGTGAGGGTGTTACCAATGGATGAAACTGAAAGGAGGTATTAATTTTTCATTTAACCCTCTTCAAGAATAGCATACAGATATATTTGAAGACCTTTAATACACATATACAAACACATTGAGAATAACAAAGGATGTAAACATTTAGAGGATTCATTCAATTATATATCTGTAGATGTTAGGATTAAAGTGCTGTTCCCTTTGTTAATATGGATTTAATCATTTTGGCATCATCCAAAAGTTGATGTGAAACAAATGTGTGGCTCTTGGGAAAGAAAACTACTCAATATATGTCCAAGAATATATTATTGTGTTTATATTCCATGATGAATACCAGTGCTACAGGAAATCTGAGATATTGACTGATTCAAACCTTCTCTGTACTTGTCCACACACACTTTGGCTTGTTTTTGTCACTGTGAAGACATAGCATTGACCTACATAACTTCCCTGGAAGCCTCTTTTAACTTTAACTATAGCAACTACATCCTTTATCCCAATCTTAATCAAAAACTGTTGAACTTGTGGGAACCAGTTTTTTCTTGACGAGGAGAATATGCAAATAGATTTTTGTCCCTACAACAAAACTAAATGGTTATATATATATATATATATATATATATATATATATAACCATTTAGTTTTTTGTGACTTAGAAATACATTGCATTGACTTACATTCATTCCATGGTGACTTATCTGGAGTTCACTTTAACCATAACCATAACCACCACGCACCTCACACCAACACTTAAACTAAACTTAACCCAATCATATACCACCACTAGAGTTTAACTGAGAGAACTTTTCATATTTGAATAAACTCTAATAGACGATGTTGAGGGTTAGGAAAATGAAATGAGCCTGAGAAAGTGAAAACAGGAGGACACCAGGAAGGGCAGTATTTACTGAGTTGAAATGTTTGCTTAAGGATTAAAGAAAGAAATTTCAATCACATTTAAGGGCCTTGTGGTTTTGCATGCTTTAGCCCATTTAATTCCTTATGCTTAACATCACATGTGACAATTTTGCAAACAATACTGTTGTGTTTTAGAAACGTAGATGCATTCCAGGCAGCCATTGGCTTCCATTCATTTCTGTACAATAAATAGCAGCATCTTGAAACTCAAAGTTGCAAACTGTGGGGCGTAACCACAATATTCTGGATGGAGACTTTTGTTGCATCGCATACCTCACCACCATGATTCCTGTCTAAAACAGCACTGTCAAAAATCATATTGTACAGAAGAAATGGAAACCAATGGCTGTTAGAACTGCAGGAAAAATAAATAAGTTTTCAAATTTCAAATTTTGTGTTAAAGGACTAAAACACAAAGGTGCGGCCCTTGAAGCTGTGAGTGTTACTCCAATGCTACACTAGAACATCTAACCAATTCACTATGAGTATGACATATTTTAAATATTTGAAGTCTACCTTGCACTTTCGTCCATCCACTGTCTCCTCATCAAATTCTTCACCGATGTGGAAGTTGATCTCAGTGGTGCGCACACTGGTGGATGTTTTGATGTAGAACTTCTCACCGTCCTGACGGATCTCCACGTGGGGGTTGGAGGCCGCCGCCACAGCCACCTTCCTCAGCATGGTGTTCACGCCTGACCAGGAACAACCCAGGCCAGAACAACAAGAGGGAGAAATCAGAGGTCTGTGTCACCGTTTTAACAAGAGTCATTTAGTTATTAAAGGGGACATTAGTGGGATTTTTCACTGCCTCATAGAACAAAATGACTAAAGAATATCCTTAGGGATGTTTTAGGGATGTTGATTGTTACTCATAATTCAATAATTACATCCTGCTGCCTTTTCTGGCGCTTTGCTAATTGTTTAAACCTAGTTAGTAGTGGAAAATAAGCCAAGCAGACATTATTGTTATTATACCTAATTACAGTATTATGCATTATGATATTTAACCACGTTATTAGAAATGCCTCGTCATGACTGTTCTAATTAATTAGCTAATACAGTATTTATATACATATATATATATATATATATATATATATATATATATATATATATATATATATATGATTATATGATTTTTGTGTTCATTAGAGGCCACTATTAAAGGAGCTTCTTACCTGTTACAGACAGAGGTCAACAAGAGTTATAGATTATCTTAATACACCATAAAATCAAATCAACCTAAATCATTAGAGACAGATGTAGAAAAAAGGAAGTAAGTAGGTTAAAGGTTGATCTCTGCTAGGTACAGAAAAGCTGAGACATGCAAGAGAAAATGAGAAAAAGAGAAAGCGGCTGCTTCTAGGTCATGGGAATATGATTCTTTTGTTTTTGCCACAAGAAAATCAAATGTGCATGTGTGTCTGATAAAGAAAGTGAGACACAAATCAGCACAAAAAGAAGAAGAGAAAAATTATGCCTCTTTTATATCTATTGGTGGTAACATTTTTACTGAATCATCTTCCAGTTCCTTTCTATTGTGTCTCGACCCCACCCAGATTTAGACCTCTCCAGGCCCTCATGCCAACTTCAATCAGACTCTAGACCTTAAATACAGAGGCAATTGCTGAATGCTGGTCTCCTTGTATTTCCGTGTATGGTTAACAGTAACATCTCCAAGCTTAAATTTAAGAAATAATGACAAAAATGTAGATGTTTCATATTAAAAAAAACAAACAATAAATGCTCTGTGGCTCTGACCGAAACCTCAACTATGTCTAAAAACTGAGAGAAATCTGTGGAATTTTTGCCCTTAAATCTGTGTGATGGATCATTCAGCCACGTCCAGAAGAAAAAAAACAACTCTTGTTTCTTTTTGTCTGGTGGCTGTAAGGGTGGTGATCCTGGATGTGGTACTGCCTGGGGTTTCGGCAACACTTTGGCATGCCCGCTTTCACTATGCAAGGCCATCTGGCTTTATGTCCTGCCAAAGTCCTGGATTTTTTATTTTACCGGCCTCTCCTATCAACGGAAATAACTGAATACAGCCTATTGAAAGCCAATGTCTTTGCAGACAAGTATTTAATTCTGCAAAGTTTAATGGATAAAAAAAATGAATCCTCCCTAATTAGTTCTGAGAGATCCTCCTCACATAAAACCACTGTGGTGTTTCTTGGTTCTTGGTCACCACCCAGGCATAAAAACATGTTAATTTGACAGCTTACACTTGACCCCACCCATGATCTGAGGGACCACAGCATGTTTTTATAGCATGAAATATGTATGTATGATCATCAGTGAGCCAAGTTTCTCGTTTATAAAAAACTGACATTGAATTTCTCTTACATTTCAAATATTAGACATTTTTATGCGTAATGTGTGTCCAAAGAAATGGCAAATGCTTGAGTTTCTCCACCACCATTATTACAAGCAGCCAATAGTAAGGAGTGTATGCTCTTACAGAAAGAGGTAAAGATAATTTCCTCAAACACTGCTAACCGAGTGTCTAAGGTTTCTGCTGATACCAATAATTAAATTGAAACGTCTGCAGTTTGTATTGTTTTTGCATTTATTGACTGCAGTCCCCCATTAGGTTAGGAACGTCTTTAAAAAAAAATCCACATTTTGGCTCACTAGTAAATTGTACATTAAGCGTGCAGTAGTTTTACATCCTTTGATCAAATGCAGACACATGCCTGTTCTCAATTAGCAAACTGTGAGTCTGATTAACTCATACAGCTCTGTTCACTCAGCGTGTTCACTCTGTTATCTGCACCCTGGATATAATAAACCCCTCCTTCTGTAGGGAAACATCAGAGTCAACACATAATTATGAAGATGTTGATAGAAAGTGCTGCAGCATTGGAATCCACAGAAGTTGCCCACTGCAGCTCCCCATTCACCGAGCCCTTATGTAAGAGTGAACGAGTGATCTGCTCCAACAGATGTGGTTTAATGTGCTCATACGTGGATGAGGTGCTAAACTCAGAGAGTGACTGATTTCTCACTCAACTTAAAATTCCTACTGGAGGGATAGTTGCCTTATCAACCTTGCATCAAAACAAAACATGAGAAGTGGTGTTGAAGAGGGTTTTATTTTTGGTTAGCATTCTTTTGTGAATCAAAATTAATCAAACCTGAACTATATTTTCAGTTGACTTATTTTGACTGTGTAATGTGTTTTAGGATGGCCGTTAAGGGCTTCCTCAATGATTGTAGGGTCTTAAAGAGAACTGTGGATTAACTGACATTAATCTATAGTTTTTATACTGTCAACAAATCCCATGAAAAGACATGTTAGCCTGTCTCTAAATACTTTCAGACTTCCCTACTCTGTATGTAGTACTCAGCCCCAAGCCCATTCATACCTACTGGCGATGTAAATCTTTTGTTACAGGTCACAAATATATACTTTCTTTTTTTTTTTTTTTTTTGATTACGTAACTTCCTAAGACAATTGGGCACAGTTTTTAGACATTGAAACTCAAACAGGAGTAAATGGTGCATTTCCTGGGGACATTTTTAGCTGTGGATAATTCTACATTTGGTATTCACGACAGAAGGACGGTGTATTTGGGATTAATTCAAAATAAACTACAGTGCCCAGGTTCATCTTTAAGAGAAAACATGTCACCCAGTGCAACAGTGGTTCCTTTATGTGTTTTTAATAGTTTTTGGACAAAAATTAAGATTCATGGCACAGAGGAATCTAAGACAGGCTATGGCTACAAAGGCAGTACTTTTTTTTTTTAGTAAATAGAGAAATGTATGGTTGGTTTTGTTTTCTTCATTGGATTTTTTTGTCAACAAGAAATACTGTAGAATATCACCAGCTTAAAAGTTACAGTGTATTATAGCAGGTAGTGGTGTTTAAAGAGTGACCACACCCCCAAAGTATAAAGCAGATAGCACTGAAACACAAGACATCTTCCATGTGTGGTGTTAAGTGCTGCAGCGATGCACACACAACTAAACTGTCAACTGTTTCAGCTTTACAAGGTGCAAGGTACTGTTTTTATCTTAACTTTGACAGATTGTGCTAAAAAAACAAAAACAGAAATATGTCTAAAAAAAGTTCTAATATCAATCCATTTGGCGTCAACAGTTCCTGTAGAGTTGTTGAAGCAGCTTATCCCTGAAGATTTCTACATTATTCTAAAGACACACAGCCTTTTGATGTGTCCTGTCTGTTTGAGCAGTCCCGGCGTGACGGAACACTGCCACACAATTGAATGACCCAGTTAAACTGGTTCAAATCTAAACCATCACAACCACCAGTTAAGACTACGGAGGGTGAAAAAGAATGAAAAAAGATAGGACACAAGAGAATAGCACTGGGCTCGAGAGAGCTCCCCTGGCATTTCTAATGCATGCCCTACTTAAATGCTTAACATGAATGATGTTGTGTGCCCCCCTCCTCTCTTCATGTAACAATACCACGTCTGTTTAGGCTGGATTTCAGCATCCAGTGTTTCATATCTCCTGTAAAGGGCTTTCCCTTCAACAGCATCTCCGCGTAGATCTCGGCGTTCTTTTCCCAGGGAGCTTCTCCGAACAATACCATGTTGTTGGAAGTAAGGCATGCCATTCTCCAAGAACAAGAAAAGCCTTTTTCTATATGGACATGATGGATAGTCAGCTTCATGCAGGGATGGGGTGTGTGTGTGTGTGTGGGGGGAGAGAAAGGAGACAAGGAGAGGGCTTACCCAGGGCTTTGAGAAGTTCATCAAAATTCTCACTTCTCTTCATCTTCCAGGTGCCGGCAAAGTTAGGCATGTCTGCTGAGGCTGAGTCCGAGGGCTGCCGAAAGAACCTGTTCCACGCTCTGATGCCTCTCTCTTTCCTCTTCCTTCTTTCTCTCTTTGACTTTTTCTCACCCTCCTCCTCCTTCCCTGTGTTCCTGTCTCCTCTGCTCTGGGCTCAGCCTCTCGTTCACACTGATACACCCAAGTTTTTATTTTTTTGGTTTTCTTCGCACTCTCTTGCTTAGTCTGTGTTTCTCAATGTGCTGGCTGCAGTCTTGTCTTTAGCTCCTTTATAGGTACTGTTCTTTAATGGGAGTCAGAGGAGGTCCCTCCCCCTGAAAGCTCTGTCCCATTAATAAAGTAGAGCGAGACTGACGTGTCTGCTTGCTCTGGGGATCAAAACGACTGAATTAATTATTTAAAAGAGCATTTATAGTGCTTTACTTTGTCAACAACTTGTAAACAACTTGATTATTAAGTTTTTTTTAAAACGTCGAGGTTGGCTTACATTATTGTTGTCATATTTTTGCTTTAAAAAAAGCCCTTTTTTTAGGAGAAGAAGAATAAGCTCAGGATACAGGCTTTATTTTTCAAAATTAAACCATGATGTTGCTTTGTTCAAAATTAGTAGTTCAGGGAATAAAGTTTAGTAAATTCTGATCACTTTTATTTAAGATAAAACCTAAATATATCCATCAAGCTAATTAAACTCTTCCTTATTTAGATATTACAGTGAATTCCCATATATTATACTTAAACTGTTAAAGTACTACTTCTGTGGGTTTGTATTATCTCTATTCTACTGTAGTAAATTAAACCGAAAACTAACCCTGAATCACAAACATTGATCAAAGAGTTGCTTTATTGCACCAATAATGAATCGTCTAGATGTTTACTTGTTATTTCCTCTTAGACATTAACAGGGAAGTATGTATTACACACACATTGCATTGTATTACATTATATTAATTATGTATAATTGTGTAAAGTGGGATCCAACTTAGTTCAAAGTGTTTCTGTTAGATCTGTAGCTTTTCCGTGGGTTGTCTGACTTTTACTCTAATTTGGTCTACATTGTTGATTAAGCAAGTGCAAAATATTACAGTAAAACATTTATATTACAGCATACATAGCCTCAAACCAATCCTGCAACATGAACCAAAGAGATGGTTGTTAGAACCGATAATGAATCATCTGGATGTTTTCTTGTTGATTCCCCCCCTCAGGCTTTAAAGATGCATGTAAATGTTATGTATGCATTTTATTGTATTAATTATGTATCAGTTTGGTATTACGTAAAGTGAAATCAGTTTTTACTCTGCTGAGCTTTAGAATTGCTTTTGCGTGGTGTAGTCAACCGTGTAGTATGTTATCTTGTAATACTGTAATAACACTAACAGGAGTTGTGACATTATTGGTTAATATTGTTATTATTGTTGCATTGTGAGTGTTACAACTCTTATGTTGTATTATGTACAGGTTGCTGAAAGCATTTTAGCTTATATTAACTTCTATTACATTTTATTACTGTAAAGTACACTTCATACTAGGGCATGTACTTAAATTAGGCTACCTTGTTAACACTTTGGCCAGGACAAATTAGCCTTTTTTTGTTAACTCATTTCAATTTTTTTATTTGTTTTGATGGTTAATGAGATCTGTCCCTGTCAAAATACAGTAATTAAAAAAAGAAGAAACTATTGCTGATGTACAAAAGGTTCATTTTAATGTATTACATTGTGTCGAGACAGTATAACATTATCCAGACACTACATTATCAGTGACAACTAGATGCAAACTTATAGATCCAGAGTATGCATACATATTTTGCATATTTTGCATGTTTCAGACTTGTTAAAGAGCAGGAAGCTAATTTAAGACAATACACTAGTTCTGTATCTCTTTGAATTCACCTTCGCTGTCCTCTACTCATTTCTAAACCCAAAGGGGAACTGGACAGAAAGGGAATATTTTCAAAATGATTTTGAGAGGTTTTTTATTATGGTAAATCAAGTATGCATGCTGGGGCATAAGCTGAATGTCAACACCCAAACACATCTGTTAATGGTCATTTAACTAAATCCAAACATTTCACAACTGTAATTTCCTGTTTCCACAGAACAGATTTGAATGACTCAAAACCTCTTAGAAACAGAAACCTCAGCTTAAAAGTTTCTACATTTTGGGGGGATTAGTCATTTTTATTTCCATTGACACAGTCTTCCAAGGCCAAATCCCATAATCAGGCTAAACTGTCACATCATTTTCCTCCTTTTGGCTGGAAAATGATGATAACATACAGAGCTGCACTTTTAAAGACTTCTTGCAGTTATATTTAATTTTATATTTGTGTAAAGCTGTGCTTACGTAACGAACAGAACAGAGTCACGGAGGAACATTGAATTGAAATTTTCTTTTTTTTTGACTGCCAGTTTTCTTAATCTTTATCTCTATGTAGCTATAAATATATCTGATCATACTTTTTGTTATAATTCAAAACGAAGCATTTTTTTTTTCTTAAGGCAAAAATAGAAAAATGTTCGCTTCACTCTGTAGTAATACCTCAATTTGATAGAAAGATAGATAGATAGATAGATAGATAGATAGATAGATAGATAGATAGATAGATAGATAGATAGATAGGTATATATATATAGGGTATATATATATATATATATATATATATATATACAGTCATGTGAAAAAATTAGGACACCCTTGCTAAAGTTGACTAAAAAGAGGAATAAAAAAATCATCTTTTGGAAATTGATCTTAATGCCTTAATTAAAAAAATGAGGAAAAATCCAATCTTTAAGGACACCAATTTTCTTTGTGAATGAATAATGTATCGTAAATAAATAAATGTTCTTCCTTAAAATACAGGGGGCATAAGTAAGTACACATCTATGTTAAATTCCCATAGAGGCAGGCAGATTTTTATTTTTAAAGGCCAGTTATTTTCATGGATCCAGGATACTATGCATCCTGATAAAGTTCCCTTGGCCTTTAAAATAGCCCCCCCACATCATCACATGCCCTTCACCATACCTAGAGATTGGCATGGTTTTATTTCAGTTAGCCTAATAGCTGGTTTGATTTGCATTGAGAGACGATTTTATGGAAAGTACCCCATGTCAATCTCTAGGTATGGTGAAGGGCATGTGATGAGGCTATTTTAATTCCAAAGGCCAAGGGAACTTTATCAGGATGCATAAGATCCTGGATCCATTAAATAACTGGCCTTACTACCTAAAAATAAAAATAAAAATCTGCCTTCCTCTATTGGAATTTAACATAGATGTGTACTTACTTATGCCCCCTGTATTTTAAGGAAGAACATTTATTTATTTACGATACATTATTCATTCACAAAGAAAACTGGTGTCCTTAAAGGTTGGATTTTTCCTCATTTTTTAATTAAGGCATTAAGATCAATTACCAAAAGATGATTTTTTTTATTCCTCTTTTTAGTCAACTTTAGCATGGGTTTCCTAATTTTTTCACATGACTGTATACAGAAGATAGATAGATAGATAGATAGATGTGTGTATGTTTTATGTTGTTCTGCTCATAAATCACTTTGTCATATCAAAGATAATGACAACAGAAGTCCTGAACTCCCTTCAGCATGCTGTCGCTAATGCTATAACATTAGGTTCATTAACCACCATTAGGATTTCCCATACAAACAAATCACGTAGCTGAAAATAGCAGCATCGTTGCTGCCTGCGGCACCAAGAAAAAGGGAGAATGCAAGTGCCTGAAGAAGAAATTATAGATTCCAGTCGAGGCTGGAGGAACAGATCCAGATTGACTACATGCACAATTATGAACGTAGAGGATAACTTTAACTTGTCATTTTCAGTGTTCACTTAGTTGCTTTTGGCGTTTGAAAATCAAGAAAGAAAACCATGACCATGCATTTATGCAGTTCTACATGTGGTTTATGTGTTTGTGTGCAGCTCAGAGTTTCCTCTGGCAGTGAAACAGTCACCTGAAAGAAGGTAACAGTCAGTAACCCTCTATTTAACATTTACGAGCAGTATACAAACATTTAATAAATGTATAATGTAGTTGTACGCAGCTGTATGGATATTTTAAGTGTTTATTAATGTACATAGTATTTGCCACTGTCTTCCCGACAGTTATTTATTGGGTTATCTATTGCAACTTTGAGTTTGTCCAATGTTTTAAATTTAGTTTAATTTATTTATTTATTTTTCTGTTAAATAGAAGTGATGAGTTGCCATGTCTGTGCCAACCCTAAATATAGTACATCTTTGTTTTTATGTGGCCCAATGAAGGGTTTTAGCATCTTGTGAAGGTTGAGATGATCACGTTCAAAGGAATTGTAACACATACACTGCTCTAAATAGGACATCTCTAATCTTCTTCACTCAGGCTGTCAGGAAATTTGCACTGATGTCCTTTCTCTATAAATTGCCCATTTCAGCTTTACTTCAGGAGTTATTCAAAACACACCGGCTGTATTTGCTTTTCTCACCTTGGAATCATTTTCTTGAAACTTTATCTCGACAACCGTTTTTTGAGTGTGTGGATATCAGACTGCTGCTGCAACAACTGTCAAAATATTGAAACTTGTTTCTGCCTACTCTTCAGGCTCTGATTTACCTTTCTCTCTGCACCTTAGAGGTTTACTACACACAGGGTTAGACAAAAAGCTCAGCTCATTTAAAGTCAAATATTAACTTTGAGTCCAAATCAGTTTTTCTAAAATCTCTTCTTTACGCTCAAGCTGTAAGTGTGGGTAGAAATGTGAATAATAATGCTTACTTTAGCCTACATCCAATCAGTGAATAATGTAATGTAACTTAATTTAAACTGGGCTATCAGTTACATCATTCCTAAAACAATTGGAAATATTGTAGGCTAATTGACACAGTAATAATTCCAGTTTCAGTGAAAAAGTTACTGAAATGAATAAATTATTAAACATACTTTTTGTTATTCCATTCACAAATATAAATCATGTACATTTGCTTGTTGTTTTATTATCTGTACTTTTTGTTGCCATGTCCATGTTGATTCTTCCTCACACCCACCTAACTGACTTATTCTATTATATAATTATGAACTGTTTTAATCATTCAAACATCTATATCTATACAATTACATCTATACAATTATTTGTATGCAAGTGTTTCAATTATCTTTTTCAACTCTAGTAATTGTTTTTTAAACTCCACATATCCGCTGGAGGCGATAGTGAGCTTCATAAGTTATTCGTCAACCGTTATTTCACAAACGAAGAAGACGGCGACCGGAAGTTACGCCAAATTTTGTCATGGCGTTTCACATGTATCAATGCATGTAATTCACTGAGCTTCAGAAATTGAATAAAACATACTTTCAGGAGCTTTGAAGGTACGTGGGCGCATATTATATCATAGGTAAATATTCTATCGTCAATACAGATAGTCCGATAAACTGGGCGACCACCCGATACTCGGGTTACTGTTAAAACAGCAAACTGTAATTTGTTGCAGCTTTAACCTGCTATGATAATCGCTGCTAGTTAGAGCTAGCTCTCGTTAGCCATCGTTTTTTCATGTGTGCAACTGCACAAATACTGTGCTGTTAACCTTTAGTTTAGTTTGCTATTCATGTGTCTGTTCTGTCACTAGCTGCGGCAGCTCTACACATGTACTGTAACTTTAACGCAAAAACGGTGATAACTTCAAAGTTTAAAATAAACATGTCCTGCTTTGTCAAAACTGACACACTTTAATTTTGTTTCCAGGTAGTAAGGTATTCTAACTGTCTTTCAGACTCCCAGGACCAAAAAAATGAGCACTCAAGTAAGAAACATATTCAGATGTATTCATATTTACGCTCAACATATCCTCGCTTTGTTTGTTTTCTGCGTGAAAGAGCTCAAAGATTAACTGTAAGCTTGTATTTTGATTTCAGTATAGCATTCTTTTCAAGCAAGAACACGGTGAGTAACATTATGCATAAACACATCTCACTGTATAATTATAAACAAATGTATAACTTAATAAGTAACGGGTAATGATTACTTAGTGGTAGATTACTACTACCACTAATTATTTTTGTCTTGTTTGTTGTTCTCACTCAGCATAAGACTTAAAGATGCAGAAGTCTAGTTTTCTCTCAGACCACTTGAATTACACACCACAACATTAATAATTTGCCACAAAATTGCAAAAGGGGTAAAATATATGGCTAGTGATAGCCTACATTTTTCTTGTCTTAACAAATCCCTTAAAAGATGACTATTTACTAAAGAGTATTGTTTGTGTAGCCAACGTCTGATATCCCCTGTGCCATAGAGTGCAACTGTTCTCCAAAACCTATTAGAAATTAAATGCTGTTGTGAACATTTGTTAAAAAACTTGCTGACAACTGAAACTTTGTACATGTAATTTGTTGATTTAATAGTTTACATTTTCATTAGAAACAAATTGGCTTGGAGCTGAGAACCACAGACAGGATAGGAAAGCTAGAAAGTACTCAGAATCATACTAACAAATAATTGGTTTTGGTGGTGTTTCCATTGGATTTGTCAACAATAACAAAGACATAGAATAATGTCTGACTTATCCTTTAAATACTTTTCCCATCTGCCCTGCTAATTTCAGGTATGAAACACTGCTTGTAATCACACTATCGTCAGAGTTTTAACCTGTTTGTTTCCTCTCAGCACACGATGATGCTATCTGGACAGCAGCGTGGGGTAAAAGTGAGGCGGATGGGACGGAGACTATAGTCACCGGCTCACTAGATGATATGGTGAAAGTCTGGAAATGGTGAGTGTTTTCTTTTTTCTCCTCATGACAGTACCACCCAATACATTGATGTGATAGCCATCTCTCTGGCTGATCTTGTTGTCTTGCCCAATATTGTATTTGTAACACTGGATTTAATTAAAATCTAGATTTGTTCTTTCTATATTCACCTAATTTTGTTATTGTCTTAAAAAAAAAATCTTTTATAATTTCCACAAATAACAAAAATAGACAGTGAAACAGATTTTGTACAAAAAAAAACAGATTTATTATAGGGAACTGAGCATAACTGTTTTCCATTTTCATTGAACTGTAGGGGTTGTGAGGGTATTGATTATGACGATAGATGGAGGCCGCAATAATACACTTAACTGCCCTGTTGTCTTTTGCAGTATCTGCAGTTTTAAGACTGCAAGAGGAAAAATGAGTTCTGGGCAGATTGAGGTCTTGAATGAATACACCAATGTGACTTTAAACATTTGCTTTTAAGAAGATCTTTTAACAAAGGAAAGGGACTTACAGTATATACACCTTTAGTATAAAAATAATCTATTATAGCAGTCAGCTGTGCATCAGATCTGAGAAGTCATACAATATAATTCCAGATCCTCAAAAGTAGCATTTAACAGCTTATGGTTATTGTAAAGAATAAGAAGAGTAATATAAGAGTAATATAATTGGGCGTCATGCTGTCACTATAGGTTTTGTTTCTTGTCTTTTCTATCACCCAGTTTCTCATAAATCTTTGTTGAATGTGCTACTGAAATAAACTTTGACTTGGTGAGAAAATAATTTCACAAGGTCTGACAGAGTTTGCCCAGTTGTCGTTGTTTTTTTTTTTTTTCTGGGCACTTTTCAGAACTTGGCTTAAAAGTTGAATTTATTTGACTTGACGTGACCGAATGATCTCCCACTGTTCCTGCAGGTCAGATGAGAAGCTGGAGCTGCAGTGGACTCTGGAGGGCCACCAGCTGGGTGTGGTGTCAGTGGACATCAGTCACAACGGAGCGATCGCCGCCTCCAGCTCCCTCGACGCTCACATCCGTCTCTGGGACCTAGAGTCGGGGAAACAGATCAAGTCCATGGACGCCGGTCCAGGTACAGCTGGGCCTCAGAGGATCGTTGATAATTCTGTGTTGATTTAATTTGTATTGGGTGGTAGGATAGCGTGGTGAGTAGAGAGATCATGCTTCCCTCTGCTCTATATCTGACGTCTGAATTAAACGAATATTATATTTTCTCTGTGATTTTCTCTTAGATTTTGAATTTGTACTGTGTACTTTAAATTAATGTCACCGGTGGTTTTGCTTCTTACCTTTTTAAATTATCAAAATGAATTATAGATTTATCAAACTGACTGTAACATTCACATTTACAGTCAGCCTGATTTATTTTAGTGTAGGACTCATTGTCTAAAGTTGAAACAATAAGTTGATTAATCGAGCAGTAGTCAACTGTTTTGATTACAGATTCATCACTTAAGTTAGTTTTCAAGCAAAAACACGAAACATTTGATGGTTTCAGCTTCTCATTTTTAAGAATTTCCTGCTGCTCTTTGTCTTATTTGATAATAAATGGAATATCTTTGGGTTTTGGTAAGACTGTTAGCTTTAGGATTGTTTTTTGGGATTGATTGAAAAATTGAGAGCATAATCATCAGAATAATCTTTGAAAACTTTTTAAATATAACCAGCAGCCAGTAAGGATGGGAATCACCAGAGGCCTCACGATACAATATTATTGCGATTTTAAACATATTGCAATATTCTGCGATATATTGCAATTTATTGCTTTTTTTCCAACTTTTCTTTTTACCAATTTTCAAGTTATGTCCCGAAAAAGAAACTTTATCAACCTCTGTTTCATCTCCCTTCAATTTTATTGCTGCAAAATGGGATTGTCAGGCAGACAAACTGAGCAACATATATGTAATAATAGATCAATACTCTGATGTCTGTGTATCGATACAGTATTGCCACGGAAAATAACGTGAGACTATGCTGTATAGATTATTTTTCGCAACCCCTAGCAGCCAGCAAAGAATGGCGTGGAAAATAAATAAAAACTTGGTCACAAAAAAAGTCAACAGCCCTATTGTACTTTTGTTTCATTGTTACACATGTTGATTTATTTATGAGACTGACCAGTAACCAATTTCTTTTTTTTATTTTTTTTTTTACATGCATAGATAACTTGGCTTCTAAACTCATACTTCTGATTAAAAAAAAAAAAAGATAGCTGATTTGATGTGAACGTGGTCTTACCGTGTCGGGTTGAGTGATCATCTGTTGTTGTTTTTTTTACTGTTAGGTATTAAAACCAACCTGGAGGGGATGACAGCTTGTCTGTTCTGCTGTGTAGCACAGCAAGCTTGTTTTTTTTTTTTTTTTTCACCTCTCGGGAACCCCACACCCAGAAATGTCTCTGTTGTTGTGTATGTTGAACCAAGCTGTACTTCATCTAATGCCATGTCAACTTCCATTAGTGACACTCCGTTTTACTCAGTGGTTGGTCTGGGTCAGTGGATTAAAGAGCATTTTTCCCTCTCTTGGGGCATACTGTATTTTGGTATATTCGGAGTCTATAGATGTGAGTCCTTACTATAAAACCTTTTTTTTGTATACTATTTATGTTATAATATTTAACTTCTAACTAATAGTCTTGTCAGTGTTGACTTTACAGAGCAGAAAGTAGGTTTTAACTTTAACTGGGTGATACTAATTAGGTCGTATTTGCTTTTAAACATTTCCTTGAGAAGAATCAGTTTGATGTGTTCAACCTTTCCCTCTCTGTCTTTGTGCTCTCCTCTCTAGTTGACGCATGGTCGGTCGCCTTCTCCCCAGACTCTAAATACATTGCCACAGGAAGCCATCTTGGCAAGGTCAACATCTTTGGTGTGGAAAGTGGCAAGAAGGAATATTCCCTGGACACTCGAGGAAAATTCATCCTGAGTATAGCTTACGTAAGGAACTATAAATTGTCCTTCTGGTCGGCTGGGTGGTGGCTCTAAGTCTCTAAGGACTGAGACCTCACTGTCTTGGATTTACAATTACTCATCTTGTGTTTTTTCTCACTCACACCATGGTTTCCCCTTCTTTAGTCTTGCATTGCCAGACCTTCCTCCACAGCGCTGCGGAGGAGGGTCTGGCGAGTCCACATAGCATTCCGGGAAGGGAGCAAAACGTGCTCTGGGTTACTGGCATTTCTTTAAACCAATCACAATCGTCTTGGGCGGCGCTAACCGCCGGACGGAGCAACGTTGCCGCTGCAAAATAGCCTCGGAAAGGAACTTGTTTTGGTGGAACACGCGTACGTTCAAAAGTTGTTTTAGTCGTGCAATAGAAAACTCAGATTGGACAGATAGTCTAGCTAGCTGTCTGGATTTACCCTGCAGAGATCTGAGGAGCAGTTAACCATAGTCCTCAGAAATCCACCGGAGTTTAGAATGCCAACACACAAACAAAGCGTAAGGTGACGGACATCCAGTGGAATTTCCGACAGCACCTGAACAATCCCGGAAATGAAACGTCGTTGATATAGACTACCCTTCTTTTAACTCCTTAACCTTTCTCTCCAGGTCCAAAGGTTGTTTTTAAAGGCCTTTAAAACTAGATGTAGATTGTCTAGTTTTGTGTCTCTACATTTGGGAAGTTGTCTTTTTAATTAATAACTTCATTGGTTCTATTTTATTTTGCCCCTCAGAGCCCTGATGGAAAATATTTGGCCAGTGGAGCCATCGATGGAATCATCAACATCTTTGACATTGCAACCGGAAAGCTGCTCCACACACTGGAAGGTAGATTCAAATATTAAAGGTCCCATGACATGGTGCTCTTTGGATGCTTTTATATAGACCTTAGTGGTCCCCTAATACTGTATCTGAAGACTCTTTCCCGAAATTCAGCCTTGGTGCAGAATTACAGCCACTAGAGCCAGTCCCACAATGAGCTTTCCTTAGGATGTGCCATTTCTGTGTCTGTAGCTATTGAGGAGGAGAGAGTGGGGGGCAAGGTGGAGGGTGGGGGTGTGGCCTTGACCAACTGCCACTTTGTTTGTTTGCAAGCCTGTCTCTCTCTCTCATGGGTGGGCCAAATTCTCTGGGGGGACGAAGCAGAGAAAGGGGAGGTAACCTTATGACCTCATAAGGAGGATCGGCCCATCTGAGCTTTTATTTTCTCAAAGGCAGAGCAGGATACCCAGGGCTCGGTTTACACCTATCGCCATTTCTATCCACTGGGGGACCATAGGCAGGCTGGGGGAATGACATTTTCATGCCATGGGACCTTTAATTGCCCTGTTGTCTTTTGCAGTATCTGCAGTTTTAAGACCGCAAGAAGAAAGATGAGTTCTGGGCAGATTGAGGTCCTAAATGAATACACCAATGTGACTTTAAACATTTGCTTTTAAGAAGATCTTTTAACAAAGGAAAGGGACATACAGTATATACACCTTTTTAGTATAAAAGTGCACATATATTATAGCAGTCAGCTGTGCATTAGATCTGAGAAGTCTTACAATATAATTCATAATTATAAGTGACATTTTCATGACATGGGACCTTTTTAAAGTGCTCGTATTATGCAGATTTTCAGTTTCATAATTGTATTGAGAGGTTGTACCAGAATAGTTTACATGGTTTAATTTTCAAAAAACATAATATATAGTATAGTATAGTGTGTTGATCTCTCTGTTTTAGCTACAGAGTGAGGCATCACACTTCTATACCATCTTTGTTGGGAGTCGCACATGCGCAGTAGCTAGGTAAGGACTACTAGCTAGTCAGAAGCAGAGTATGACGGCGTGCCACGCTAGCAGCTAGGCGAACATTATAACGTGTGTTACAAAGTGACGCACGGTTGTCACGGAAGTAAAGTATAGAGCTGTTTGGAGCAGTTTGTGAACAGTGTTTTCTGTTGGAGATGTTAAGTCCCTTTGGGGTGGACTTTGGGCTTTTTAACTTTGTAAACCTATAACATGCACAAAAACGATATAACACAATAAAGGAAAGGGAAAAAGCATAATATGAGCACTTTAATTCTCAGTGCTGGAACTAGAGATTCTATCAATTTTTGGATTAATGGATTAAGTAATTTGTCTATTAAATTAAAACTGTCTACCACACTTTTTTTTAGAGGTCAATGTGACTTTGTAAAATTGCTTGTTTTGTTTGACCAAACCCAACAACTATTCAATTTTGAAAAGGATTAAAAACAGAGAAAGCTGCAAATTCTAGAACAAGAACATTTCTAGTCTTTCTGTCGGATAAAATGACTTCAATGTATTCATGTTTTCTTTCAATCCACTAATCAATTCATTGACTAATCTTTTTGGCACTAGATGGCTCTGACAGACATGAGTGAACACAGTTCAAACATTTTAGGGGAAAATGTCAGATTAAGACTAAAGGTATTAGGCCAAATATAATTTAGATCATGAGTATAGACTTTAATCTATATTTAATCAGCTTTGAACACACACTGGCAAAGCTGTGTGAAGATGTACATTTTTCAGCTTTCCAATGCTACTTATTTTAAATAATTTCAGCATACTGTTTTAGTATTAAGCGTACTGAGTGACTGTCCCCCCTCTCTTCAGGTCACGCCATGCCCATCAGATCCCTCACTTTCTCCCCCGACTCCCAGCTCCTGGTCACAGCCTCCGACGACGGCTACATCAAGATATATGACGTGTGAGTTCAGCCGGCAGCTCGTGGATTCTTCTGCCGATCAGTTTTGTTTTTTTGATACAAAAGAACTGTAATATGTGCCAAAGATGCTCATTACACATAGAAAATAAAATATATACGCACAGGACAAGGCAGGGAAAGGGTGCCTCAGTGTTGCAGATTTTTACAAATTACAAACTTCAGAAATAAACAGTGAAGAAGGGAAAAAAGAAAGAATCATTTGTTTGCTCTAGTAAACTTTCAGCTGTTGTTTCACAGGCAACATGCCAACCTGGCCGGCACACTGAGTGGACACGGATCCTGGGTTCTGAATGTGGCCTTCTCCCCAGATAACACCCACTTTGTCTCGAGGTAACAGATTCAAAACAACTTCAGGTTGCTACAAATCAGAGGAATAGTTTTTCTGTGCTGATGCATGAAAGCTGCATTTCTGCAACATAACATTTTACCACCTGAAGCAAATGTTGATGGACCTGAAACAGACATAGCAATATAAATACATTAAAATCTAATAAATAGTTGTGTGAGCATCTGCTCTTCCCTGTACTGTACATTAGCACACGTCTTTTCCTCTCGTCTACTCTCCCAAGCTTTCACTCCCGTCGTGTGAAACTGTTGTCAGCTGTAGCTGTTTTTTTTTTCCAGTTCACGGTGCCAAGATAAACTGAGCAGGTCAGCCAGACGACGCAAAGCTTGATTCTAAGATGAACTGTTAAAACGTGTCATCTCTCTGCTACTTTCAGCTCATCTGACAAGAGTGTGAAGGTTTGGGACGCCAGCTCCAGAGCGTGTATCAACACTTTCTTCGACCATCAAGACCAGGTGACAAAGATAACCCTGTATCTCCTCACTGAGTGTGTTTATAATCCGATTCAAAGTGAGGAAATCCATGTGCTGAAGGTGCTGATGTGTTAGGGGGAAATCAATACGGCCAGTGTCATAGAGTGGCCTCTCACATGACCCTTCTCTGACGTTTCAGCTCGGGCTAAACCAATAAACCCGGCTGTCATTAGATCCCTGGTTGCAGACGCCTGTGGGGAGGTTGATCTGTTTCTCCAACAAAGCCTCTAAATGAACTATCACGACTCCTCACGGAGGAGATCCGAGGCGGCTGACTCTGCCATTTTGTTTTTGTGAAACAGAAAACCTACAGGGACAATTTGCAGCCAATTAGTTGTTCAGCTTTGCTTTGTTCTTCTAGAGCACTTAATAGCCAGTCCCTGCAGGATTTCACGATGTCGTGCGACTCGCAATTTTGACCAATCACTGCAACTTTTCTGCAAATTTGACCAATAACCTGAAGTTTCCCGCGACTTCAACCAATCCCAGCAGTCCCACGTGCACTCGGAGAGCCAATGACCAAGCGGGAGTGAGAACGGGTTGATCATTTCCTTGTTTCTGATATGAAGACGAGACATTTACCAACAAAACGTACAGCGAAAGACTGTATACATTTTAACATCAACGGTTTTTCACTCTAAAGTCGCTGAAAGCTGCTGCTGTTTCCATCCTGTCGGCTCTCTGCTGCTGCTTCGTTCCCCCCGCGACTGACGCACATACATGCGCACACACACACACACACACACACACACACACACACACGGTGGATGCAGGAAAAAACGGAGGTGAGACGTACAGGATGACCTAAATTGAGGACCGCTACGCTCGTTATTGTGAGTGCAATAAGTACTTCATGATATAAATATTATATTATGCTTTCATGATATGTCCCCTTTAAATTTTTTATGCAGCTCGTCAGTAACAGAATTAAATGTATAATGCTGTAAATGAATGGCGAAAAGCACCATTTTGATACTTTTGAAGACTCATTTTTTTAAGCAAGGGCATTTTTATTCCATCGCTCTTATTATTTGAGACACTATGTTGTCATTTTAACCTTGTTAATTCTTGATTTAGAAAGTGGTGGGATGTCAGACAGTCCTGCTCCTAACTTTTTCCAACATGCGGATTCTGGTTTGTGATTATGGAATTACCCTTTTCATATGTAACTCAATTCCCGTCCTTTTCTGTTCCTGTTGTCGTTTTAGGTGTGGTGTGTGAAGTACAACAGCAACGGCTCAAAGATCATCTCGGCTGGAGACGACCGCGCCATCCACATCTACGACTGCCCCATGTGACGGACGACATCCCGTGCACGCTACAAGAAGAGAGGATCTACAGAGCTGTTTAGTCAAATCATGGAGCTGAAGTTGGTAATTGGGGAGGGAGGGAAGCTGTAAATGTGATGGGGTTTTTTTGCACTGGCCCACTACGGTCAAATAAAAGGGCTGCTTTTGTACTTTTGTTTCTATCGTATTTATTGAGTTTATGGTCCGAGGCGTTGACACGCAGCTATTTCTCATTCAGTGATTTGATTTGGATAGCATATAATTGTAAATTGAATATCTGAGGTTTCAGATAAACTAAGCAATTTGGTATGGAGCCCTGAAACAGACAAGACAGTAAAAGATTGAGAGATTATCAATTGACTGTAAAAATATATAATATATAAATAAGCATTATACTTATTACTATACTTATTCTCCAGTTAAAAGAAAACATGTTTTTCATTTTCTAATAAAGTAAATTAAAATGTATCTTACCCACTTGTCATATATGACATTTATTTTCTTGTTCAACTCTTAAGTTTTCCTTTTTTTTTTCTGACTTGTCTGATAACATGACTTTATAACTAGGCTTTTGACAGTTTTGTGGCTCCATAATTTGGTGACAGTACTTTGGGATGTGGTAGAACATAGTAGCAAAGGCAGTGAAGACATCAGCAGCAGCGTGTGGGACATGAAGTAAGATGTAGTGCTCCCTCCAGTGGCCCAGCAGGTGTACTGCAGCCTCACAATAAACAGATCCTTGTAGAAAATGGCAGGCTTTGAAAAAAAAAATCATCTTTATAAAGTACAGATCATAAAACTAGTTACAAACCGCTACAGTGATTCAGAATCTTTTATTACTTTCATGAAAGGTCCACAAGTTGTCAAAGTTTAAAACACATCAAACTGTGCGTGGCCATTTAGCTCAGTGTTATAGCAGGAAGGACATGTGCAGAGGTTTATTTCCCGACGCAGAAAGTCCAGGGTTCAAATCTGACTTGTGACGGTTTTCCTGCATGTCTTTCCCCTTTCATATCTCTCTGCTTTCCTGTCCAATAAAGGCAGAAATGCCCCCCAAAAAAAAAATAAAAAACTGTAATTTTAACAACTCTATTATACACAGCAGGTAGTTGGTAAATACATGTGAATAACTTCCTCCATACAGGCAAAGGTCCATTAAATTTGCTCTGCAGAAATTAATTGCATCACTTTAGAAACTGGGGTCTTGCTATGCCCGGTTTGCATGTCAAACCTCACTGAGATGTGTTCTCTGGCAGTAATAGTAATTTCTTGAATTTTTAAGGCAACTGGAGTTTAGTTTACCCTTTACTCTCCATGTGTGTCAGCATTGCCCACTGGTTTCTGCACTGTAACTAAAGGATTGCAGATTTGATCCCCAATCATCTGAACCGTAATATGTACAGTATTAATTGGAGAAAATTCCCACCTCTTCGGTGTGGTAAAGTTGACTTCACACCGCCTTCCTCATATTTTCTGTCAAGCTCCACTTTGTTCTGTACAGTTTATTTACAGACAGGAATGAAAACAAGCACAAACACCTGTCTGATCAACTTCTTTATAAGTAGAATTCATCATTATACCTGCACCACTGATTTTACAGACTCCTGGAAAATAAATCACGTGACATAGCTACATACATTCCAGAAAGGCTTTAGAAACTTGAGACTGGTTTCACAAAGACCTCTTGAGATATTTTTTAAGTATTCTTTTGGAAGTCTAGCTTAATTTTTACACTTTAAAGATGTACTGGTTTCATCTTTGAAACAACAGCATTGCTATCATTAAATAAAATAATTTTCTCTTCATTTAGGCCTAAACCAAATTGAGATTATTGCCAGATGTTTCACACTTCCGCAAAAAATGTTCTTTTCACTGGAATGCAAATAGACCAAAATTTTCAATAGGCCAAAGAAGACATCTGTGTCTCCAGATTGTGACACATTAAAAACAAACTTAAAATACATACAGTGATTTACTGCAGAGCAGCTCTATAACCAGGCATAAAAAATACACTGCTGCAGTTTTTCCATATTTCTCAAATATACAGTACAGGAGGCATTACTCAAAAAGAGACTTGAGATATCTACTGTTCTTTTAAAAAGCAACTTTCCTCAGTCAATATTTAAGATTTGTCATGATTTTAGATGGAAAATTTTGGCAAAATGCAAAAAAAATATTTTTAACTTCTATCTTAATTTTTCAAAGTTTAGCAGAAAAAAGGCCAGTAGAAATGGGTCTGAGAAAACCGAAAAAAAGCAAGGTGATGACAACTAACTCCCAAGTGAGAAAAACAACACCACATGCATTCTGCTGCATCGTACCTACATTGAAACACCGATCTAAAAAAGGCGTGTGGAAAGCAGCTAAACATAAGCAGCTGCCCCCGAGACTGGACACAGATCAGGGTCATTATCTCCTGTTTGAAAAGTTCCTGCCCGGCTGTGTGGAGGTGATTTCCGGTACGAGGCTGTCCTGGTTCCCATTGTCCTATCACCAGTGTCTGGACTCTACGAGCTCAGCTCGCAGGCTTAGTCTCTTCAGAGTCTCGTATCCGACCACGATGAGCACCGACGTGTGCGTGGAGGAAATGATGCGGGCCGACAACCCCTTGGTCATCCCCCAGACCCCCTCCTCTGCCAGTAGCTGCTTGAACGTCTCAACAACAGATGATCGGCCCTCCACCTTTAACAGACACGAGAGTGGTAAATCATCTGTTATTTGCAAATACATCTGGATTTGAGACTTTGAAAACAAAATCTCACCAAAAACTGCATTTTATTTTACTTAGAGATTGTGTGATACTCCAGCTGTAGTCTGTGGTCTGAGATCACTGCACTGATGGCCTGATTCTGTGGCGCCAATTCAATACCAAAATACCACAGAAAGTTTATTTAATAGTTCTGTAGATTTATTAGGGGTGTAAGAAAAAAAAAAGATACACAATATATACGACCATACAATATTTTATTTTGCAATACTGTATAGATTTTCAAAAAGGCAATATTGATTTATTTATTTTTTTAAACGTAAGACAGTGGTTCACATTTATGTTGTGTTTAAACCCCCTACGGCTAGATGGCTATGCTGAGATGCACCACTAGTGTCCTTGCCTAACAGTGCCTGACTTTTTGCTAGAAGCTAACAATGTAGCTATGGCTGAACTTTGGCCTACTTTAGCATATAAACATTAGCTCACTAAGAACCTGTGAACCACAATCCCAAACTGGCAGTTTGATTTTCTATGAACTGAAACTTTTACCTAAAGTAAACTTCTTTGACTTTTATGAACATCCTGTCTTTTTTTTTTATATTAGTTTTTCTAAAATGATACTTTAAAAAAAAAATCCCAATATATCGCCTTATGCACAGTATCGAAATATATTGCAATATATTGAATCGTGACCCGTGCATCGTGATACGTATCAACAAATTCTTGCCAATACACAGCCTTAAAGTGATGGTTTGGAGTAATTTCACCCTAGGGTCCTTTGCACCATGACCTCGAGCCAAACGCCCCCCCAGAAGCTTTTTTCACCTGGGTCGAACATTGGACGAGTTAGCGTTATCAGTTGAATAGCTTATAACACATGCTTTAAACACATAGTTGCTGGTTTTATCACGGTTAACAACGACATCATACTATATTAATTCAAATTCCCACTTGCTCAATCATCACTTGTGGATTAGACCAATAAAGTGGGTCAATACTGGCCTTTTTAATTACTTTCTGGGTAAGGGTCAATGTTGTCCAATGCAGATATGGTAAATAGACATAAGACATTTTATGATAGACTTGATCTGATCACAGCAGAATAACTAATTAAGTTGCCTTGTATTTCAGAGTTACACCACCACTGAAGAGACCCTGCCCCATGGAGCTCCAAATGTCAGTCTTTTGTTTTGGTAAGTAAATGTAAATATTAACTGGCTACTTTATTTCAAATATTGGTGTTTGCCTCATGAAACCCTGATTACACTCTCCAATCTCAGTACCTTAAATGTAAATACAAATTAAATGTCAGCTTGTATGTGGTGCACAACGGTGTCCTTCAGGGTTTACCTGTACTCTGGCTCGAACGACATCCATGGGGTTGGTGATGGTGGAGGCGGTTGCTGCTGCCATTGGTCCTGCCAAAGCCTGCAGAATCAGATGGGGGCACTCACTTGGTGCCAACAAGGACAGCTGCTCTGGAAATGCAACAGATATAAAAACAACGTAAGGCCAATATATATTTGTGTTGTCAGTCACCCCCTCACATGCAGGCGCAGCTAAGAACAGCTACTATGAACCACAACTAACTAGGGCTGGGTATCGTTAAAAAATATATTTAATACCAATACTGTCAATTTGATACCGGTTCCTAAATTGTTCTTTTTTCGATATCAATTTTATAAAACAAAAAGAAATTGCAATATTACACATTACGCACAAATGTTTTTATTTTTTTAGCTCCTACTACGTAAACCCCATCTCTGTGTAACGTAGAGTTTTACAAGCGTGTCTCTACAACGTGTAACGTTAGACAGCCAATCACAAACATTATTACATCTTGGTAGAAGCCTACCCATATTGGGTATTGAAATTGGATATTGAATGATGAGGCATTTTTCCATGCCTAAAAAGTATTGAATTCGATACCCAGCCCTACAATTAACACGGTGTTGACTTACCTGCATAAAAATGATAAAAAGGCCACCAGAGTGCACTGTTTGGGATGTACGTGAGTAGGGATGCCACGTAGCCCCTGTAAAATCCCCTGAAACCATCGGCTGCGAATATCTGCACTGTAATGTCACGGCTTTGCCCGAACGTCAGTCTGCGCTTAGTTGTTGCGAGCATCCTTTTCGGTTTGGCCTTGAAACGAGTCAGGTGTTCCCCCTGTCCTTGCATCATCAGCTGCTGGGACACCACATCTATGGGCACAGTGATGGTCTGGGCCACCAGGGAAGCTGCACCTCCAGCCACCACTGACTTTACCGTGTTACTGGGCGAGTAATGGGACACATACTCGCGCACCAGTTCATAGGTGGTGATATAAGCCTGTCCTGAGATCAGGGTGAACGTGTTGACCATAAAGCCACGGTAGAGGCCTCGCACACCCTCCGCTCGCAAGATCTTACAGAAAGCATCAAATGTGCCGGAGTAGAGGGCCTTCCCCTTCTGCACCTGGAGCAGAGTGCGGATGAGGCTGGCCGGGTAGACGGTGGCCCTGGTGGTCAAAGTCATGAACACACCCAGGGAGTAGAACTTCCTCTTGTCCAGGTCCTCCCATTCGATAATTTGGATTGCACCTTTCTGATGCATGGTGCCGGCTAGGGCAGCGCTGAGCCCCTAAAGCCACATATCTGCAGTCATCAGCCCTCCAACTGCCATCACAACTGTTAACAAGAACATTCAGCATTAGTAAAGCACTGTGGTCAGATGTAGGCACCTGCTGGGTTCACTCAACTATTCATTCAGTCATGATTTCTAGAAAGAGACATTTCTGTTGAGTTTTTCAAATGCATGTTTTTGGCGCTTTGAGCTCCACAAGCCGAGTGCCATCTAGTTCCATTATATTTGAGAGAAGGCAAACATCTCACGGGCGATTAGCAACTCACACCAAAACCATCTCGATTGATAAATATAGCACTAAACATAGAGGAGAAGTATGTATTTTTGATTTGACTGTCTCTTTAATATTACATTTTGTGAATCTTCACAATAACCAGGGTCATTTCTCTATCGTCCTCTTTGCATTCCTGAACTGAGCAGGCGGATTTGCAAAACAGTATGTCCTTGTTGTGTTTAGGTTTTGCAGCAGAATGGTCCCTGACAGTCTCATTATCATAATAGTGTTATTATTGCTGATGCATTGATATGTAAGAAGTATTTTAATGAATAAGCTGGTTTAGAGAAGAAAGGGGAGAGAAGGGGGAATGACATGCAGCAAAGGGCCGCGTCAAACCCGCGGCCGCTGCGTAAGGGACTAACCTCTATATATGGGCGCCTGCTCCACAAGGTGAGCTACCTAGGCGCCCCAAGGAGACTCATTTTAACTAATTTATAAATAGGGTGTTAAAAACGAGGATACCTGAGCACACCAATGTGGCATTGTCTGAATTTTCAGTGCATAAAAGCATTGCATAAACAGACGTTTAGGCACAGCTATTGTAACAACATTTAAAAATGTACAAGTCATAATCTGATATACATGAATGGTGTTATCAGCTTTTATACAGTCCGATTATCAGCGAATCGTACCAGACATCCACAGAATGCGTAGCTTTTTGTCCGGGCCTGTATTAACACGGAACTAGCATGCTATACTACAGAATGCATCTACTTATAACGTTACCTTCATGCTATAAAAAAGAAGAAGAAAAAATAAGACAAAGAGGGTAGGTTTGAGTGCATAGACAAGCTTGCTAATAAAATGTTCAACTTCTGTGCAGCTAGTATTCAAAGCAGCGAGGCCCAGTGTGATCGACAGCAAGATAGACACCCTAATGGTATCCGTATCTAGCTACATCTTTAACTTCACATCGGTAAGCAGGCACAGTTTCGTAACACGAACATGTGAATGTCAGCCATTTTTATTGTTGTCTTTTGCAGCGTTTGGTGAAGAAAAGGGGAAACACGTGCAATGTCACGCAGTGTACCCGCGTTGAACAAAAATAATACTTATGATAACGTTAGCTGTGTAAGAAATAGGCCAAATATTCAAAGTAAACAAACCTGTAAGGGAGTCATGTAACTCGAGTTCACCTTCCGCCTCCACAGTAACTGTTACGGAACTGAGCTGCTTTGTTGTTAAACTCTTACGACCTGCTCTGCTACAAGGTGGGCCCCGTCTTCCGTCCATACTGCTGCGAACCAACATAACCAAAGGTGAAAGGTCATGGTGGGTTGTGGTTTTACGTCAGCGTATTGTTATGGTGCGTTCCAGTTGAACTGGGAAGTCGGAATTTCCTATATCCCAGTCGGAAAGGTCAATCGCTTGACATAACAAGCTTTTCCTCGGTTGAACAAGTGATCTGTAAACAGTTTTCTCTGCCATCTGATCCATGGATGTATTAATAGAACTGACCCCGTTCTTATTATATCGCTACATCCATGGGCGACCCCTGTAACGGTTATGTTTAGAAGTTAGTTAGCTATCGCTAGAAGTTAGCGGTTTGTTCAATTTGACGATGATGATGCATTCATGGCCAGATGCAAACGTAGGAATTGCAAACAATCAACGAACAAACAAAACGTAAGTGGCTTTACATGTAGTGGTGAAAGAAGTGCTCAGATTATTTACTTAAGTAAAATTATGAATACCACAATATAACAATACTCTAATACAAGTTACAGGCATGCATAAAGAATAATATGAAGTACTATCAGGTAAATAAAATATCAAAAGTAACGTTACTCATTATGCACCTGTCAGTCTCATTATCATGATATTATTTTGTTATTACTGCTGAGGTATTAATATGTAGGAAGTATTTTAATGACTAAGCTGGTTTCGAGAAGACAAATTTTAACTAATTTGTATACTGTTGGATAGTATAAATACAGTTTGTTACATTTGATGAAAAGTCTGAACAAAGCCTCTCAATCTGTTTTATTTGGTATCATAAATTGTTACAGTGTTTTTCTCCCCTAAGATTTATCTGTGGGAACCTACCTTAAACTAATCTTCCTTTCCTTTGGTGCCCCTTTCTTATCTATCTACTCTCACGTCATCGAAATGACTGGAGCAATTGTTACAAAATGTATACTGTACAGCCTACATTTTGTATACATTATCGTGTGTCTCATCATAATTAGGTTTATCAAGTAAATACTTACAAGGGATTTGCCATGGTGGTTGGTGCATACACACATTTAACTAATTAAACCTTTAGAAGATTGTTGAACTGACCCTGTGTCACTTTGTTCTCTGAGCTCGTAACTGCTTATTGAATCAACTCACAAAGGTCAGCCAGTAGATGATAGGATATAAACCAACATTCATGATCAGATTGTTTCATAACATATTCTATGCATCATATTTTATAAACTGATCATAGGTTTTGTATGTTAAATCTTAATAATAAGTGTATTTAATATAGCACCTTTTACAAAGTCACACAGTGCTTCACATGATAAAACATTGTTAAAATACAGTAGGATCCAAACAGAAAAAGATTAAAAGACTAAAAATCCAAAGTTATAAACATGAGACAAAAGTGAGTTTGAACAAGTGTTTCTTCAGCTGCTTTTTAAAAGCATCAGTAATCTGCAAAGCACAGTTCTAGTAACCCCCTGGAGTAAAAAGTAAAATATTTCTCTATAAAATGTATAGCTGAGTCAATGTATCAACTGGAATTACTCAAGTTAAGTATGATTACTAGCTCATTATTGTATTGTAGTTGAGTAAATGTAGTCACATTCCAACGCTGATATCTGGAATGCAAAAATTTAGATAAATGAACAGAGTGGAAGTTTTTAAAACAAACCTTTAGAAGTATAGTACTGCATTGTGTTGTGTTAAATTGTATGTTTGGAAGTTAATGTAAAGCAGCAGCATCACAAGCAGCTGAATGCCAAATAATGAATATTTGACTTGATACATATAATGCAGATTGTAACTCTTGTTTTACAAGCTACAAGAACTACAATGTTTTACTTCTTTATTGAGAATACATATATACAGACAAATAAGGCACATTAACTAATTCACTACAAAAATAGAGCTTCTGCATTAGGCCGAGCATAGAAACAACAAAACCTAGGAGCATACACATAAAAAAAATAAATAATAATAATTAAAGAAAAAAAAGAAATAACAAAGGCTATCTCAAATGGACTTAAGTGTTTTATTTAACCTTTATTTATACAGGTAATCTCATTGAGACACGGTCTCATTCTCAAGAGAGACCTGTTAAGGACAATACACAACATCAGTTACAGACAGACAAACAGATTATAATAGTATACACAATATGTACTATATACAATATTTAACAAAAGTGCCAAGTAGAGTGAAAACACTAAAGTACTAAAAACAAGAACATGATTCCGAAGAATATTTTTCCAGTGCCCTTAACATTCGTTTAAATTCCCCTAGTGGGATCCAGTTGGGCAGTTTTAGATCCTGCTGCGGTGTATTCCAGGTTGAGGGGGCAGAAAAAAGCTTTTTTGCCAAGCTCTGTACGAACTGATGGGACGTTGAAGGTGATGAAGACTTGGGAGCGCAGGCTGTGTCTGCAATGCTTGCGTATCATGTAAAATGGATGAATATGTTGGCAGCAATCCAAGGATGGATTTGTAAATGAAGTTATACCAGTGCAGAAGTCTCTGAATGGATAATGATGGCTAATTGAGCAGAGAATACAGAGTGCAATGATGGGTGAGGGATTTACAACCAGTAATAAATCTCAGTGCTCCGTGATAGACAGCGTCCAGCATCTGCAGAGAGCTGGCAGGCGCATTCATATAAACAATTTTACCATGATCCAGGAGAGGTAAAAATGTGGCGGCAACAAGCCGTTTTGTGGCATTAAACAAAAAACATGATTTGTTACGGGGAAAAAAATACTTTTAATTTCAATTTCTTTAAAAGGTGAAAAGATTTTCATCAATTAAAGTGCCTAGGTATTTATAAGAGGCTACAAACTGGATATGGGTGCCTTGTGTGGATGTAATAGAAAGTAAAACTGCTGGCACCTTTTTTTTGTTTGAAAACAGCATACCCTTTGTTTTGTCAGCATTTAAAAACCAGTTTGAGATGGAACAGGTGTGACTGTATAGCATCAAATGCAACTTGCATTTGTTCCAAAACAAGGGCAACAGTTTTTGCACGACAGTAAACATACACATTGGCATTGTTAGAATGGCCGCATAGCGGTTGGATAATTACAGCAGGAGGCTTGAGGCAGAGGTACGGTGCAGATCAACGGGTGTTTATTTCACCAACAATTAACACAAACATGGACGCAATGATCGCAACCAGCAAACTGAACACCACAGGCAGCATGTGGTCCATATAGCAGCAGATGGAAACTGGCAGCCTTTTATAGCCTACCACTGACCTTATTTAGTATCTACCATAGTACAAGTTAAGTCTGAAATGTACTTAATTTGAACAATTATACAAAATACAACCACCAAACGACCCATATAATGTGCCAAACATAATGTGCTACATGAAGAGACAGTGCAGCATGACAGTAGCAACAGCTGAGAAGATTTGGGTCTGTGGTGACCAGGTCCACCTCACACAAACTTCCTTCTCCCATTCGCTCTCTCTACTACTACTACAACACACACACACACACACACACACACACACACACACACACACACACACACACACACACACACACACACACACACGGCACCGAGTGGGGCTCTCCGATTCTCTGAGGCGAGCCGTGGCCGGTGTTCTGACGGAACACCGTACCCATCAGAATGGGAAATTTGTGGAATTGCGCATGCGTTAAATTTAAACCATCATTTCAGCATACCTAAGATTACAAGCGGTAAGTGTTGATGTAGTATATCGCATATTATATACACATTACCTAATTGCATGCCTTGTACAATCACAAGAAATGTTGACAGACGTTTTCAATACATTTTTTTTAGCAAGTGGAGTCGTAAAGTTGCGTAATGTCGTGTTAAAACGTTAAATCTGGTGTCAACTCGAGGTTCTAGCGTTTGGCGCCATCTGACCGAGATTAAACACATCGACTAATGTTTTGCTTTTAAATGATTAATGCTTATTTTTCTATCTTTTTTCTAAACTATTTTTATTAAACCAGGGGCTATCAAAACAGCATACCCCTGTAGAAACTGTATTTTTATTACAGTTTTTCTCGATTGCTTAAACACATTTCTTGAAACTATGCCTCGTATTCTCAAAACAGTAAACACAAATCCACAACGTCTCACCCAATTTACCAAACAACCTATTTTCAGGTCAAAATGAAGCACTATATCAAAACCATTAACTCTTGCTGAAAAACCAAACTTTGACCTCAGACGGGACACACAAGCCGTCACAACATACACACTAAAACTTCATTTTACACACTGGTGTAATAAATTCAACATTTCCAAAACTGTTAAGTTATGTTGCCACAAACCTTTTCAGGCACAACCAATGGTTACATTGGCACATTTTATTCATTACTGTATTACAGTACTACACAGTAAAAAAAAAAAAAAAAAAAAAAAGAATTATTCTGCATCAGCATCCCGTCTTTGCTCTGGGTCAGGCCAGAGAATCTCGTCCACATCAAAAGCTCTAGCCCTAGCCAGGCAGCGGGGGTAAAATCCTCTTGCATGCCTGATCCACCCCTGGCACGCATCTACTGATATGTCTAGGCAGCCTTCTTCCATGGCCTGAAGGAGGTGAACACGTGTGAAAAAAACTCCTTTATTGGGTTAAGAAATGGAGAGTATGCAGGCAGAAAGAGGTTGGAAAATATTGGGTTAACCCAATATTTTGCAACCTAGGGTCCTAGACTGGCATGGCGGTGGAGTACCCCTCGTTGGCTGATGGCTGCGCACATCGTGACATTCCCTCCACGCTGACCAGGGACATTTACAATAGCCCGATGGCCGATTATATTCCTCCCCCTTCTCCTTCATCAAAAGTCATACCCGAACATATTCCACTCGTTGGTCTTTTACCCTGTCAGAGTTTCGTTCAAAACGGACGCGGTACACCTGTTTCATCCAGAACCGATGCTTTCGGAGGATGCAATCAATTGTGGAAAGGCTGATGAAATTTATTCCTTGAAAATGATTATTATCCTCAATCACTCTCCTTTGAATCTCTCGCAGGTGGATTACATTATTGGTAATGACCATGTTTACAAGCTCCCTCTCTTGCTCCTCTGACAAAAGCCTTAGCCTCCCACCACCAGATGGTCGTCTCTGTATCCTACAAAAATAGAAGCATGCATTACTGTAAATTTGATGGATGTATTTGGTATTACAGAAGCATAGTACAACAGTGCATGTGATGTCAAAGCACAGAGTACAGCACTCAAAAGTTACTGTACAGAGCAGTCGTACTGTAAGTACACCTACCTGTTTTCCTCCCTGAAGGTTCTGATGATGGAGGCGACGGTGAAGCAACTCAAATTAGGCTGGACTCGTTGCCCAGCCTCCCTCATGGTCATACCATGGACAAGAACATGGTCCACTAAAGTGGCTCGAATTTCATCCGAGACTGCTTGTCTCCTTGCCCTTACTCCTCCTCCACCTCGTCTTTCACCATGTCCTCCTCTTCTACCTCGTCCTTCACCATGTCTTCCTCCTCTCCCTCCTCGACCATGTCCTGTTCGTCTTCCTCTTCCTCTCCCTCCTCGACCGTCATTTCTCTGTGGATCCATTGTTCCAAAACTCAATGAACTGACTCTGGCCATTTTATCTATCTATTGAAAGTTCTGATTGGTGTGTGATCAATTTTGACTCGTAGTGTTTCCACCTGGGTAATTGTGTGCTAATTGAGCTTCAGCTGTCCTGACTTGAGTGAGCAATATTGAATGCTGTGCTTTCTAAATGACAACATGGTGTAGGCAATGAGAAATTGAGGGATTTGTGTGTAGAGTTTTGCAGTAACAGTTCAACAAATCTGACTCATGTGTCAAAACCAGGGAATAGTGTTTATAGTTTAGTGAAATGGGTGTGCTTTTTGAAAAATGGCGTTATGGTTTTGAAATTTTAGTTCAAAAGCCTGGTTATAGTGTTTAAGCAATTGAGAAAAACTGTAAACAAGGGGCTATCAAAACAGCATACCCTTCACAAACACTGGTATGCTGTTTTGACAAAGTATTTAAAAAGGGGGACCAGAGGGTGTGTGCCAATTACAGGGGTATCACACTTCTCAGCCTCCTTGGTAAAGTCTACTCCAAGGTGCTGGAAAGGAGGGTTCGGCCGATAGTCAAACCTCAGATTGAAGAGGAACAATGCGGATTCCGTCCTGGTCGTGGAACAACGGACCAGCTCTTCACTCTCGCAAGGATCCTGGAGGGAGCCTGGGAGTATGCCCAACCGGTCTACATGTGTTTTGTGGATTTGGAGAAGGCGTATGACCGGGTCCCCCGGGAGATACTGTGGGAGGTGCTGCGGGAGTATGGGGTGAGGGGGTCTCTACTCAGGGCCATCCAATCTCTGTACAACCAAAGCGAGAGCTGTGTCCGGGTTCTCGGTAGTAAGTCGGACTTGTTTCAGGTGAGGGTTGGCCTCCGCCAGGGCTGCGCTTTGTCACCAATCCTGTTTGTAATATTTATGGACAGGATATTGAGGCGTAGTCGGGGTGGGGAGGGGTTGCAGTTCGGTGGGCTGCTCTTTGCAGATAATGTGGTCCTGATGGCATCATCGGCCTGCGACCTTCAGCACTCACTGGATCGGTTCGCAGCCGAGAGTGAAGCAGTTGGGATGAGGATCAGCACCTCTAAATCTGAGACCATGGTTCTCAGCAGGAAACCGATGGAGTGCCTACTCCAGGTAGGGAATGAGTCCTTACCCCAAGTAAAGGTGTTCAAGTACCTTGGGGTTGTGTTCGCGAGTGAGGGGACAATGGAGCGGGAGATTGGTCGGAGAATCGGCGCAGCGGGTGCGGTATTACATTCAATTTATCGCACCGTTGTGACGAAAAGAGAGCTGAGCCAGAAGGCAAAGCTCTCGATCTACCGGTCAGTTTTCGTTCCTACCCTCACCTATGGTCATGAAGGCTGCATCATGACCGAAAGAACGAGATCCAGGGTACAAGCGGCCGAAATGGGTTTCCTCAGGAGGGTGGCTGGCGTCTCCCTTAGAGATAGGGTGGTCAGTCATCCGTGAGGAGCTCGGAGTAGAGCCGCTGCTCCTTCGCGTCGAAAGGAGCCAGTTGAGGTGGTTCGGGCATCTGGTAAGGATGCCCCCTGGGCGCCTTCCTAGGGAGGTGTTCCAGGCACGTCCAGCTGGGAGGAGGCCTCTGGGAAGACCCAGGACTAGGTGGAGGGATTATATCTCCAACCTGGCCTGGGAACGCCTCGGGATCCCCCAGTCGGAGCTGGTTAATGTTGCTCGGGAAAGGGAAGTTTGGGGTCCCCTGCTGGAGCTGCTCCCCCCGCGACCCGACACCGGATAAGCGGACGAAGATGGATGGATGGATGGAGGCTATCCATGTTTGACAGTTGATGTCACACACTGAGGAACCATCCTTTCGCCTACTCGACGGCGTACAAAAATCCTGCGTGATGAACCGAAGATTTCAAATTTTGAGTCCATAGCACCTTCTTCCAGTCTTCAGTAGTCCATTGACGATGTTTCTTGGTCCAGGTTTCTTGGCCCAGACGTCTTAGCAATGGCTTTTTTGCTGCAACTCGACCCATCAAACCTGCAGCTCGAAGTCTTCTCTTTACAGTTGAAACTGAGACTTGCTTTACGACCACTATTAAGCTGTGCTTGAAGCTGTTGTCCTGTGAGCCGCCTATCACGCAAGCTGTTGACTCAGAAACTTCTGATTCTGTTGTGGCTTTGGGTCTGCCAGAACTCTTCCTGTCAGAGTTTCATATATATATATATATATATATATATACTTGACTATTTTTGGGGACACATTTATATCTAGATTAATGTATTGTTTATAGCTGTGTATATGAAATTTTGTTTGGGACTTTTGGTGTATTTAGCTTATGAAATAAAAAAATTGTAATATTATTTTGTTTACTTCTTTCATTCTCAGTGTGCAATCTAAAGGGAACTGTACAAAATAATGAATGAAAACCGTTATAGCTGCAACAAGCTAACACTTAACTTTTTCGGTCAGAATAAACTTGCTTTGGTTTGTCACTTCTTAAAACGTAATGATTTATTGTTCATTTATCATTTCAAACATGTGTGTGTTTTAAGTTATATAATTTGGAAATCACAATTACCCAGAGCCCAAACTGACACTATGTGATGCTTATTTTGTCAAACCACCCATTTAAACCTCAAAATCATTCCAAATAAACAAAGATTGTTAAAAAATATTCTAATTAAAAGCTGGAAAGCTGTTAACATGGCATTTATTCCTAAAACATTACTTCAACAACAATCAAAATAGTTACCAATTAATTTCTGTGAATCAGCTGCATTGATTAATTGACTAATTGTTATATTATGTAAAGCGTAATATTTTAAAAGCTAATCTCACATTTTGTGTGCAAAATTGAGTGGAGCTATGCTTTGAAATTAATTGACATCACCATATTTTACGCACTAAAAATAATAACTGGCTAAGTTTCCAACAGAACGATTAGGGAGATGTCAGTCAAAGTCAAAACACCAGTGTGGCCTTGAAGGTTTTACATACAAATTATATATTTTTATGAAATATGATGAATTAATATTGATTAAACTACCAAATATAATAACTCATTAGCATTTGTTCCATCTAGCTACAACATTACAATGCTGCTTATACTCTAATATTTAATTCTGAGGTGATTCAGCTTCATTGCTACTGTTATTTTTAGGAGTTAACTGGATGCAACTCAGTACAAACACAGAAGAAGAATCATCATATTTATCTGTAAAAACACTGAGCATGAACCAAATAATGATGTGACCACAAGGTGACGCAGAATGCATAACAAAACATCTTTGGATTATCACTGTATTTGTTTAATGTTGATTTTTTTTTCTTCTTGCTTTTGTTCCATCATCATCTGCTTCAGATTTCTTCTTGAAGATTTTCCTGATGTTTCTTTTGTCCCATATTCACTACTGAGCTCACTAAGGGACCTTATTTATGTGTCCCAAAAAATTGGTTTCAGCACAGAATACAATTCCCAGTTGTTGATATAGTTACTTCAAAATAGTTGCAGTTGACTTTTACCTTAGAAACAGACTTTTTATCACATTTCTTTGAGTAAAACACTGGTCCATCTCTATAAATCAGTCAGGGCCAAACTTGGTGGATGGATACAGAACCTGGATGTCTTTAAGGATGATGTCAGGACTAATTATCTCTTTATCTTCTTCTCCAGCCTCGTTTTCTTCATATTCTCCTTCCTCTTCACCAGTGGTAGACTGAATATACTCAAATACTAAAGTACAATTTTGAGTTTTTACACCTTAGTATTTTCATTTTATGACACTTTATTCCTCCATTACATTTCAAAGTGACATATTGTCCCTTTTTTTTATTTTTATTTTTTTAACTCAACTACAGCTTCAGTTATTAGTTACTCCAAGATTAAGACTTTTCATACAAAACATAATTTTTAAAATACGATGCATTGCTGGAAATTAAACACAATGACTTGTCAGGAAGGAGGATCTGAACTCAGGCACAGACTGGAGAAGGTGGTAAAGAATATTTATTATTACTTATTTTATTGAAGCTGTGAGTGTGGGCTGGCAGTGGGGGGGCTGGGTCTGAAGATGGCTGGGTTGGCAGTGGGGGTGCTGGGTCTGAAGATGGCTGGACTGGCAGTGGGGGTGCTGGGTCCGAAGATGGCTGGACTGGCAGTGGGGGGTGCTGGATCCGAACATGGCTGGACTGGCAGAGGCCAGAGGGGGTGCTGGGCTGTGTTCCTCAGTGGGGCTGCAGACTTGCTGTTCCATTGCGTGGTGTGACTATTGGCAGCAGAGGACTCTGAAGGGGGGTTATTTCTGAGAACAGAGATCTTCCAGTTAGTAGCGTCAGGGAGCGGAGCAGACAGGGAAGTACAACAACAAGAAACTAGACTGGATCCAAATCTCAAAGGCTGGTGAAAAAGCATACTCAGTGGTCAGCAACAATCCAGCAGGGAGAGGAAAGTCAGACTGGCATCTGAAGGCAGATGATGGAGCAGGATGAGTAGCAGGGGCGCTGGTTGGACCTGGTACCAGGTGTGGGGAGAATCAACGAGGGGGGGGGGGGCGTGTCTTCACTCTGTGGAACATGTAGGCGTGAACAGAAACACAGACAGACAGAGAAAAAAAAACACACCAAACACACGGCAGGCATAACAAAATGAAGAAATAAACCAAAACACATTCACATTCACACACACACACACACACACACACACACACACACACAGACACACACAAAGACTGTCACCGTGTAGAAGTCACGGCAGGCGGGGGCGTGACATGAGCTACCTGTCGACTAGCTACAACAATACAATGCTGCTTACTCACCATCTGCAATAATAATAATTCACTTTCATAAGGTATCATATATTGTCAATTTTTTTAAAATGAGTACTTTACTTCTAATGGAGTATTTTTACACTGTGGTATTGCTACTTTAACTTAAAAGATAAGTATAAAAAGCTATATATATATATATATATATATATATATATATATATATATATATGGCTAAGATGCAGAGTTTAAAAATGTTAAAAAAAAGAAGTCTGTGCTGCAATATTTTAAATGTGTGATATGCAGATGATGTAGGTATTGTTCCAGTTCACTTTTGTTTGGATTTAGTTTTCTATTCCTTTTTGTTCAATACTATCTGGTTTTATTTGTACATTATGTTGTATAGTATTGTGCCTTTTCTAAAGAGAGGTCCACTTTTTCTTGGCTTTCAACCACATTTCTTACTACATTACTTAGGGGATAGAGTGTGTTCAGTTGTTAAAAGGACCCCCTTCCTATATAAATGACCACCTTTTCATTTATTTTTAATAACACATTTTTTATATACAGTATGACCACCATGACAACTGGGCAAACTCCATTGGGTGAAGACTATGAGATGTGGCCAAAAAGTCTAATACAAGCTAAAAGTGACATTGAGTTAACTTTTTTTACTGTTTAAAGTTTAATGTCTATGGTTTAAAGTTTAAACTTTACATAAAGACATGGTTAAAATCATAGACGGTTAAAATGTCATTGTTTGTGTTTTACTTTGTCAGTAATTGATGAATGGGCGTGGCTGTAGATCTCCTTGCTCTGATTGGTCGGCTCGGGGTTGCCAGTGCAGTCGTCAGAACTGGTCGTGTGTTGATTTCAGAAGTCATCATGGCGCTCCCTTCACCAGTCAAAGGTAAAGACGTGTCTTCTGCTAACCTAACATAGCAAGCCGTCATCCGATAAGCCTTTTACCTTTAAAGACAGGAATCGATTAAAAGACATCCTTCCCCTTAAAATGGTTGTCGTTTGCTTTTAGTTACTATTACATAAAGTGCCGGCGTCAAACTGTTGGGAGATATACCAGCTAACATTAGCTAGCTAGCTTGGTAACGTTAATGTTTGATTTAAAACTAAGCAAGCTGTTAAATTAGCTAACACCGCAACCTAACGTTAGATTTGTCTTTGCTATGCTAAAAATGGCGTACGCGTACTTTATAGATAAGCCTAAATTGTGTGCTAATATACCTACATCTTTTTCGTATCTCGTCAAGACGTTCAGCCAGTAGCACGATAAGTAGTTGGTTAGCGTATGTGCTCTACGATAAGGACCAGTGTGAGCTAGCTTTGTAGCCATCTTCCATAACGTTACCTTGCTATCAGGAAACATGCAGATATTATTTGATATATGAGGATGTTTACAGTCCGCATTGTCATCACCACTTATACATTTCTCACCGCGTTAGCTTGCCATCGCGATGTTGTTATTCCTTTTTATATTAACATCTAATGTATCTGTTGGAAATTGGATTATAGGTTATCGTGCCAATGACGTTGTCCGATTAAAGCAAAAACCAAATTTGTTTAAGTTGTATATAAAGCATACTGTACTTTCCATTCTGCCTGCTTTGCATTAGGGTATGGCTTTTAGTTTTTGCATAATGTACCTTTATTGAAAACACTACCTAACTGACAAGCATCTCACTGAGTCAGGCAAATCTGTCATGTATAAAGTAAAAACAACAACATGGGAGTGAACTGCAAGCTGCTTATGAATTATCTGACCAAAAGAGGCCAAATTCCACAGTAAAGTTAGAATCCATTTAGCTTTGAATGTTAAAATAGTTCTTCCATATGCCTTTTTCTACTAAATATGTTGCAGCACACTGTTCTTTAATCAGTATTTGTCTATGATAAAATCTTTGTTTCAAAACTGGTTCATGCCTGTTTAGTTAAATTGAGCTAAATTACATAATTTCATCTCGGGCGGCAGTGATAATGCTTTGCTGGAGTGTTTAGAGGAGGAAATTCTGCAGATGAAAAAGATATGAAACCCCATGTGTGTCAAATTGGTTTATTGTCAGCTTTGTAAGACTAAACTAGTTCTGTGATATGTGTGGTCGCATCTTTTCCTTCAAGTTTTACCTCTGCGTGCCCTCTTGATGGATTGTAGGGTTGCATGAGTGTTCTTGAGGACATTCTTCCTTTTTGTATTTATTCAGTAAATACCCAATATATAGTGCATGCTGTAGGCATTTTACACAATATTCAATTAATCTTTTGGCAAGTCTAGTGTGTTCTATGCAGTTTCAAGGGTTTCTTTCAAAGCTAGTAACCAGAGAGCCAAAGTTACAGCATGATGTCCTGTTGAGAGACCAGTGAGTAGTGCTAAGCCAAGACAAACAATATTACTCTTTTTATACAAGTTTTAAAGGAGAATCTCATCAACATTAAAGAGCTACAGCCTAAATTCAGCAGCAGTCGTCTTTTGGCCCAAACCAACCACCTTTTGAGTCTGTGCTGTCACAAAGTACCATGAATCTGATACAATACTTTTTTGGTTAAGGTAACCACATCCTGCATGAGCTCACTTTGCTACATTTAAATGTCACAAAGGAAAAAATGAGACCAGAAAGATTAATTTCATTTCTCTTTTCTCTTCATTTACATTTTGCTATAAAATCCACCGTCAATAATTGGCTGTTGTTGAAACCAACTGCTCAGCTACTTGTTAACATTATCTATTAGGGGTGGGAAAAATAATCAATTCTTAGATGCATTGCGATTCTTTCTAGAACCATTTGATGCTCGATCCTGATAAATTAATAATCAAATAATTATGTGTTGATTTTTATTTAAAAGTTACTGTCTCCAGACAAGTACAAATCAGAAAACAGAGTGACTGAAAGAGGATGGGATAATGGACAACAACTTAGACTTTAGGCAAGAGTGCAGAAAAAAACACACAAAAATGGCCAAAAGGAAAAAGAAATTAAATTCTGTTTAATATACACATGATCTAATAAGACATACATAAAATAATTAGGCAAAACATATATAGGCTGTTCATCTACTTTATCACAATACATCTGACCACCTCATGTTTCATGTTCTAAGAAGCCAATTATCCACCTTTTAAACATGACTGAGCCTCTGACATGGAAGATTACTGGGAGAGAAGGGGACTTTCACAAGCAAGTTTAAGGCTTAAGCATGGAATGACTACAAAACAAAAACCTCAGTAGACATAACATTTCATTAAAACTTGTGTGTGACAAATGTATGTCAAAATCTAAGCATTGTCTAGCTGCTTTGTCTAGGAAGTGATTAGCAAACTCTGAGTAGCAAACTCAGATTTATATGTATATTTTAAAAAATCACGCATGGAAATGTACATAAAAAAATTGTTGCATCGATAATCGGTTTAGAATCGAATCGCTGGCCTCAGAATTAAATCATGAGGTGCCAAGAGATTCCCACTCCTATTATCTATTAGCCAATTTTATGGATACTCTATGATATGCACAAACCACAAATGGCACAGAAAAAATTCAGAAAACCCTGCCAGTTTCTTAGAGATGGCATAAGCTTTCTCCTTGCTTGATCTGCCTTGTTTTGAGGAGCTCTCCACTGGGTAAATGTTGTTAGTGAGGTAGTGGACCATTTGTTTATACCACTTCATTTTGAAGTCTCATGGCTCAAACAGACTTGCTGGGGCAAAACAAAAATGATTCGAGGTGATCACATATGATGTCCTAGACTTGTTAAAGCAGGCAGAAGTTATGGTTGTATTAATACATGTTTGTGTTCCCTCTGCAGAGCACCCATATAGTCATCTAATCGACACACTGAAAGATGGCAACAAGTTTTTCAATCCACAGAAATTAAATGATCCAAGATATGGTGAGTTCAGGCCCTATGACTGGAGGAAAGGGCACATATTTAAACACACGTCCCTCTTTCAAGACCTTTTCCGGGTAGCACTTAATTTACTCAGATCTCCACGACATAGAAGTAGTACGAGATCGTACAGTAGAAATATATTAGCATATTGTGCTATTGCATAATAAGAATGTGTTAACCACAGTAGTGTCAAAGGATAGTAGTGTAAACATGAATGCATGGAAAAGTAAACAGCGGTTATAGCCTAAATAACATTTGTAAAATATACCTGTAGATGTTGGTAATTGTTGAACAGTTACACAATCAGATTTAATTACACATTGTTTACTGTGCGAAATTAAACGCCACATTTTGCTGTTTCTCTGTGTAGACCAGCTGCCTCTGTCCATCCGTGTCTTACTGGAGGCAGCAATTCGTAACTGTGATGGTTTTTATACAAAAAAAGAAGACGTCCAGAACATTCTGGATTGGCAGCAGCAGCAGAATAGAGCCGAGGTGCCGTTCGCTCCAGCGCGAGTCCTTCTCCAGGACTTCACGTGAGTTTCACAAGGATTTGGGTAAAACAGCTGATCCACCACCAGGAGTTGGCTCATTAGATCTTGTGTCATCATGATCTTTATTTGTGTTCCTTGACATAAACAATTTATTCAAATTATAATACTTTGCGTTATACAAGAAGAATATTCCTGTAAATTCCTGAAGGAAGGGTAGGTTGAATTATTTTTCTTCTCCTTTGACAGTGGTATTCCTGCCATGGTGGACCTGGCAGCCATGAGGGACGCTGTGGCCAAACATGGCGTGGACCCCAGCCTGGTCAACCCTAAATGCCCCACAGACCTCATCGTAGACCACTCATTACAGATTGATTATAGCAAATGGTGTGTTTGCATTTATATTTTCCCATTTCATATATTAACAATGAACTAAAGTGAGAACATAGACGTAAAAGATGGACACATTAGACTTTTGATTAGTGGATCTTTTTTTATTATATTCCTAAAAAGCTGAAATAGTAAAAGTTACTTATTTTGGCTGTATTTACGTAAACAACACTTTGTGTCTTTTTTGACAAGTAAAAGTTGACTAGAATGCTTCTGTAGTATTAAAAAAAAAAAAAAAAAAAAGGGAAGAAGCTGGCAGCGTTTTGGTTCCAAAAAGCAGCCGAGAGCGTCTTTTGTTGCTAAAACAATAGCTACGGCTACGTTTCATATATATATATATATATATATATATATATATATATATATATATATATATATATACCCATCCCCAAGAGTTCTATGTGGAGCGGTGCTAGATAAGACAAAACGGTGTTAGTTCTTTTTTCTTGTCTTTTTTTTCTTTCTTTTTTTATTAAGTTTTGCCATAGGTGTTATACAAATAATTACAAAAACCTTACATAACCCAAATGAGTGTAAAAGACATGTAACATACAGCATACAAAGACTATTTGACATACATAAACAGAGCTTGTGAACACAAAATCCAAAAAAATATAGGCCCAATCCCAAAGTCCGGACTCACAGACTCACAGACTTTTGTGCGCGTTCTCGCGAAATGCGTAAGGGCTTAGGGTTGTCCCAATGTCGGATTTCAAAGGTTGTGAGGGTTTGAGTACACACTTACCGAGCCCTTTTCGTGAGTCTGCATCGATGCAGACTTCACCAAAGGGAATTACCCACAGTTCAAAACGTTGTGACATTTACTGCGGAGACCATAGGGAAATCCGGAAATTACAAAGGTAAACAACAGCACGACCATAGAATAGCACGACACACGGCCACGGAACAGACCAACCTGTTTTCCAGCTTGTAAAACTAGAGCTTGAAAGAATGTGGAATCAGGCAACCGTCTCCTGTGCCTTGGCCGTGTGGAAAGCAACAAACTTAAAATGAAAATTCCCAAACCGGCAAGTGTCAGCAACATCTTTGTTATTAAACGTCGCCAAGGTAACGTGATCTCGTGAAGTGCTGTCCCAATCCCATTTATACCTATCTGAGCCCATGTGGCCCAAGGGGGTAAGCTTCGCTTCAGAACGCGAACCTCCGATGGCGCCATTTTGTTGCTACAAAGCGATCACCTCTTGTTAGCATTACACTGACCGCCATTTTTTTTTTTTTTTTCACTTGACTGCGAATAACTTTACATCTGAAGCGTTTAAAGACTCTATTTGTCCATTGTTTATTTCTAAAGAAACACGACAATGTATAAAAGGCTCCATTACCTTGTACCTCACGTTATGGCTCCGTAGTAAACGTTTTTGTAAATAAGCTAACGATTGTGTCATAACCAAGTGACTTACTGTCGCACAGTAGAGGAATTACCGTATAGTACAGGAGAAGCTCGCAGGCAGTTTCGACTTACATTAGCTGTTTAGGTTTAATTACTAATGTTAACTAACATGTTAGTTAGCATTAATTAGCCTGTGCTTATGTTATCTCCTTACATATACCTACACTCTCCGTCTCTGTAAGATTGGAAATGATTGAGATTTCTCTTGTCACAGCTACCAGAAGACTTACAACTTTCAGACACGTTGCTCACGTCACATTTACGTTGTCTCTGTCAGTTGGAGGCTGCGCATTAAAGCAAGAGATCACCGGAAAAGTGCTTCTAATAGCCTTCACTGGTCTCCGTCCAGAGCAACGGGGTCTATTGGTCCATTATATTTATGTCAATGATGTGGCCTCACACCCTCACTCACTTAGCACCTGAGATCAATTAAGTCTGTGAGTCTTTAGTCCTTAAGGCCGGGACACACAGGGCCGATAATCGTCTGGGGGGCGTTCATTTTGGCCGACCTGACATGTTCAGTCGGAGGCAGGGCAGTCGGGACTCACCCGGAAATGGCGAGCGGAATGAGCCTGATAGTCTCTCAAAATCTGACGAAAATCTTTTAAACTGACCTTTGTTGAGCTGAAATGAAAACAGATTCAGCAGCTGCACGGCCTATTTCTCGCTTAAAATGTTTTCAGAAACATGTTTCAGTGAACTATTTTAGTACAATATGAGATCGTATTCTGAACGGCAACCATGACAGTCTGGCTTTGAATTTCCGGAGAAAACAAACTCATGTGACGCCTTTGTCCAATCAGCTGCCGGTTTTCATTTCTTGGGCAACAATACAGAGTAGCGCCGCCTGCTGCTATGGAGACGTATTACGTTTCTCAAGTCTGTGTCGCCTCAGTGTGTTCCGAGGCAGTTTTTTGGACCTCGGGGACCCGACTGATCATCTCGACTGGCTTTTCTGTCGACGGTCGGCCGTCTGGTTGGTGTGTCTCGGCTATTAGTCCTCAGTGCTCACTTTGGGATTGGGCCATGGAGACAGTATTTGACTAAATGCTACAGGGGACAGTTTACAATGGGGGTGGGGGAGGTGCGTGTGTGCGCAGGAATAGGCGTGTCCGCATGGTGTGTGTTAAGGCCCTGAGACACCAACTCGTCCGTCTGAGGGGCCGTTGGCCTTCATTTTGGGCGACTTGGGTCGGAGGGTGGGCAGTCGGACTCAATGACCAATCTGATTGGCGGAGCGCTAACCCGGAAATGACGAGTGGGATGAGTGACGAGTGACCTTTGTCGATCTGAAATGAAGACAGGTTCAGCAACTGCATGGCCTATTTCTCACCTAAAAAATTTTCAGAAACCCTTTTCAGTAAACTATTTTCGTAAAATACAAGATTGTATTTCTCCCATTATGTTGGGAGAAGCCAGACCCACGTGACGCGTTCGTCACTTCCGGTTTTAATTTTTTGGGCGACATTATAGATTAGCGCTGCCTGCTGTTATGGAGAAGTATTATGTCTTGCTCACGCTCAGGACGTATGCTCAAGTCGGTGTCGCTTCGATGTGTTCCGAGGCACTTTTTGGACCTCGGGGAGCCGACTGATCAGTCCGACTGCCTTTTCTGCCGACGGTCGGCCATCAAGTGTGTCAAGGCCTTAAGTGTGTGTATGTTGAGTGTTTTTGTGGTTATAGTATGAAATATTGAGTCATGGCACTGTGTTATAGATATGAGAGGGATTGGGTATGAAGTTTTGAGTATGTTTGATTAGGTGAGGCTCACCAGAAGGAAGGGATAGAAAAAATAAATAAATAAAGGGGTGGGGGTGGAGCTTGGTAGGAGGGGTATTTGTCTGTGGGAATTGAGGAGCAGGGTGAATGAGCCAGTTATTTCCTCCGACTGCTCCGGCCCCCACCGTGGCCATGGAGCAAGTTGACCCGTGGGGGGGGGGGGGCACAGGGCTTCCCAGGGGGGAGGAGTGGGGCATCCAAGGGCGCATGATGCCAGAACCACCCCACTCCCGCCCTCCCCATCCCAGACAACAGTTGTTATCCAACCGACGGACCCACCCATCCACACACCCCACCCTCCCCGTGATATGTGTGCCTTCTAACGTCTAGGTGCTTTAAAAGAGGTGCGGGGCTAGTTCCAACGTTAGATAAAACAAAGCGAGTTCCCTGAACAGAGAGCACCTGGTCATATCATATCTTTCCGACCAAGTAGTTACAGGAACCTAGTTATAGGAACAGTCCACTTCTAAACAGTTCTACTAACTACTCTCCCCCCAAACCAGTTTAACCATTTGCATTCACACTGGCCAAGTGGCCATAGGAACTGACCTTTTTGTTATTATAACACAGCCATCTAACTACCGCTATAGGGAAAAGGGAAAAGACCCTGCCCTGAAGTAGGAGCTGAAAGAGTTACAGTAACTGTGGCCAGAGGAATTTAATAATCCCCAAATTGGTCCAGTCGGAACACGAGAAAAAAAATGTTCTCGGAACTGCAAAAATCCCTCCATTCGGAAAGCGGCTATATAACTCGCTGTGCTCCGACACCAGCACAAGTCTATCTATCGGTTTGCTTGTTGTTATGGCAACAACAGGTCTCGCTACACCATTTGTCATTATTAAGCTGTCAAAAAACGCTTGGCCTAGGGCGTTTTGTACTTTTTTTAATTTTTTGAAAACACGGTTTGATCCCTAGGATTATAATGTAAAACAGACGCTGGCAGCTTAAAAAAAAAAAAAAAAAGACTCCAAGTGTGATCATGGCCTAACATTTCTTTCTTTTATCCGCAGTGCCATACAGAATGCACCAAACCCAGGTGGAGGTGACGGCCCAAACCAGAGCCAGGGTCCTTTCCGTTCCACACCTTCCAGGCGAGGCTCACAGTGTGGGGGCCAGCGGGGCTCCTGTAGTAAAGCTGCCTGCAGTGACTCTCCAGCCTCCTCGGGTCGACCTGCAGCCTCTGTCCAGCAGATCGAGAATACGCCCCTCCTTTGCCCTTTCCACCTGCAGCCTGTGTCTGAGTGAGTTTGACACGGAGCTGTAGATCAATGACTCCATATATGAGATGAAATGACGGAAAATGTTTTTGTTTTTTTATGACACTTTTGTTTGTCCTAGTTTTACGTCTTATATCTCCAGACTCTATATAGAATATAAATCGCTACTTTGTTTCAGCCCCTTTAAACAGGTCAAATTGACATATCACTTTTTGACACAGAGTTCCCCTTTAGTATGTTTACTGTTGCCCTGTTCTCTTATTTTCTGCAGAACTGAAACAGCTCTGAAGAATCAGGAAATGGAACTGATCAGAAACAAAGAGAGGCTTCAGTTCTTTAAGGTACAGAAAGAGCTAATTTTACAGTCCCACACATGCAAAACACAACCACAGACAAGTGGCAGACAGAGCGTGATGCCACTTATAGGCAGGCTATCTATCTAATAAAGCGAGATGTATCTCTATGTACAGTATGTGTGTCCGTGTTTGGGGGGGAAGGTAACCTGCACATCAGATGCCACATGCAGAACGCTTTACAACAGCGGTGGGTGGGGCCCCCCCACTGTAACACCCCCCGTGTTACAGTTAGAGATGCACCGATTACAACTTCTTAGGCCGATTCCGATTTTCTTTGAGTTAGGCCAGCCAATACCGATTTTTAGCCGATTCCGATTTAATTTTTCTAACCACTTTACAGCACACACAAATATTTATTTATTTAACATTTTGCACAGAATTTTTTTTTTTTAACAGATATTGGATCACTATAAAATAGAACTATATAAATTACTCCTGGTGTGGGAAATTCACACACATCTAAAGTGCAAGTGTAAAGTTCTGATTCTGCCCCGTTCTCTCTCAGGTAAATACAGCAGTAGGTAGGCCTACAACGTCTTCCTCTGATGTAGACGTAGCCTACACTGTAAGTCAGTAGTAGGCTATAGGCTACAGTGGAGTAAGTGGTTTGGTCCTGTAATAATTTTGGGTAAAATTTGGTTTTGAAGAATTCCACAAGCAGCAATACCACAGGCCAAGCAATCGGCCATTCCAAACAGGCACATTTTCCACGGGCTCTGTACTATTATCAGACAATCAGAGGTAGAGAAATGTCTTGAAGGAAATCGTGCAAATTGTAGCTTGTTTGTTTAATCCATTTAAAAACCACAAGTGTGATAACCACAAAGCAAGTTATGTGATTGACGTGTGATTGATGTGATGACAATTTTTTCCTGGAGTCTCCGCTGGTTGCCTGGCAACTGGTCCTGCCCAAGAATTAGTTCTAAGCAAAGTTAGCTGGCTGCTGGTTATAGCTTCAGACATGAGAGTAGTATCAATCTTCTAATCTTAACGCTCGGCAAGAAAGCGAATGAGTGTATTTCCCAAAAGTTTTTAATGCAGTCTTCATCTCAAAAGAAATACTTTACGCAGAATGTATTGTTTGACAAAAACAAGTCAACAGGTTTACTCATGGCTCATGGAAATGTTCTGTAGCTTTCAATGAAAAGTAAAAGAACTCGCTATCTGTCCGCTTTAGAGAACAGAACAGTGTTCATACCTTGAGTGAGACACAAAGTTAAATGTTTTTTCTAACTATTGTTCTTGTCCTGTCTGTCCACCCAACAGTGGTGTTCAAAAGCATTTAAGAATGTGAACATGGTTCCTCCGGACATTGGTGCAGTCCACCAGATGAATCTGGAGTATCTGTCCAGAGTGGTCCAGGTCACCAACGGTTTCATCTACCCCGACAGTGTGGTGGGAACCGACTCGCACACCACCATGATCAATGGCCTGGGCATCCTGGGCTGGGGTAAACCTCTTTTTTTTTTTTTTTTTTTTTTAAGTGCTCATATTATGCTTTTTGGCTTTTTCCCTTTCCTTTATTGTGTTATATATCTTTTTTTTGCATGTTATAGGTTTACAAAGTGAAAAAGCCCAAAGGGACTTAACATCTCCAACAGAAAACACTGTTCACAAACTGCTCCAAATATCTCTACTGTAGTCCAGCCTTTACTTCTGTGACGAACGTGGGTCACTTTGTAACACATGTTATAATGCTTGTCTAGCTGCCAGCGTGGCACGCCCTCATACTCTGCTTCTGACTGGCTAGTAGTCCTTACCTAGGTACTGCGCATGTGCGACTCCCAACAAAGATGTATCAGAAGTGAGATGCCTCACTCTGTAGCTAAAACTGAGAGCTCAACACACAGGGTGAAAGGAGGAGCTGCAGCAATGTGCAATACAACAAAAATATATGGTGTTTTTAAAAAAAAATGAAACCACATAAACCTATTCTGGTACAACCTCTAAATACAATTATGATCCTGAAAATGAGCATAATATGAGCACTTTAAAGTTTTCACCAGTTTTGTCAACCAGGCAAGTTGATTTAAAAAAAAAAAAAAAAAGAATCTTGTTCGTGCTTTCCTCCTACAGGTGTTGGGGGAATCGAGTCAGAAGCCGTGATGCTGGGTCAGCCAGTGTCGCTGACCCTTCCTCAGGTGGTGGGCTGTAAACTGGTGGGCTCCATCAACCCCCTAACCACATCCATTGACATTGTCCTCTGCATCACAAAGGTAACGCTCCACTGCTCTCCGTCATGCGGAGAAAATGTTTTTATTCACACAAGATGGAAACCTCACTAGTGGTGGAGGACTTTCACAGTTGTGAAGTTTAGAATCATCAGAAAGAAACCTGAAACTGTATCATCTATAAATGTGGTACAAAAATCTACATTTTACGCTTTCACTGTATAGGTGACAGCATATGCAGGAAAAACACTTTGCCTGTGTGTGTCTCACTAATGGGTCTTGTGGATTTTCCAGCACTTGCGGCAAGCTGGAATCGCTGGGAAGTTTGTCGAGTTTTTTTGGACCTGGTGTCTCCCAGCTATCAGCTCCCGACCGAACCACCATCGCCAACATGTGCCCAGAGTACAATGCTACTGTCAGCTTCTTCCCTGTCGACCAAGTCACACTCAAGCACTTTAAAAAGACAAGTGAGCCAGCACAAGCAATACTGCTTATTAAGAGTTACAATACGAGATTCTGTCATAGCATTTTTTGGGGTTGTTAACTAACGTGTCGTGATGTTTCTCCCAGATTTTACGCAGGAAAAACTTGAATTGCTGGAGTCTTACATGAAGGCTGTAAAACTTTTCCGAATCTATGAAGACCCCTCAGAAGACCCCCAGTACTCTGAGGTAATGTGTCAATCCATGCTGTGAATTCTCTAATAATAAACAGATGGGTGAGTGTGACTGACAATAGATATAAATATATATAATGTATATATTTATGAAAACCATTCATCTCTGTGCAGGTGATTGAAATCAACCTGACTTCCATAGTGCCCTATGTGAGCGGACCGAAGAGGCCTCAGGACAGAGTGGCAGTCAGCAGCATGAAAGAAGACTTCCAGAGCTGTCTTGATGAGAAGGTAACATCCAAAAAATACACAATAAAACCCACTTAAATGGCCCATGGTGTGACGTCCTGTTGTGTTTTTAACGCCACACTGTAGCACAATTAGACTTTACATTTCACAATTTGTTTCTTATGATCTTGACATTTCCAAACGCATTTACAGGCAGCTTCTTTCACAGATAGAGAAAAAAGAGACGAAGTGGCTGTGCTTTGTGCTGGTTACAGAAACTTGGGTTAGACTCCTGGGTTACGTGATTGGCCATAGCAGGGTGACGTCTGATTGCCTTTCTCCAAAAGTTAAATCTCTCTCAACTTTTTGAGGGTTTTTTTCGGCAGCCACCCTGCCACCCCCATTCAAAATGAATAGGAAGACTTGCATTTTCCTTGGACGTCCAGGGCTTTCCCATGGCTATGTGAAAATACCCTTATGTTAAGTGTTATCTAACAAGTAGTTTATTGTCCTTGGTTTGCTTGAAGGTTGGCTTCAAAGGCTTCCATATCTCTAAGGAGAAGCAGGGCACGCGGGTTCCTTTCCTGCACTGTGGTCAGGAGTACCAGCTGTCCCACGGCTCGGTGGTCATCGCTGCCGTCATCAGCTGCACCAACAACTGCAACCCGTCTGTCATGCTGACTGCAGGTAAAGGACTGAGTCAAAAGATGAAACTATGATCAGATTCCCTCTGAAAATATTCCCTGATTTCATATACCGTACATATGAGTCAGTTGGTTTTTAAATTCTACTGAACATGTAAGATTGACAAGCTCGTAACTCTTATCAGGCAATGCATATTGTGTTTTTTGTTCTGAGGTGACTGGCATTTTCTGAGTCTCTAGTCAGCGGATCTTTTTGTATCAGCATGTCTGTTTTCTTTTTACATTTCTTTTTCTGTTCACTTGAGTAAATCCTTCAAGCATTAATCTAATTATGGTTGCACTCTTACACTCCATATTTTCACCTTTTTCCTGTCATTAAAAAAAGAATATGCTGTTTTGTGAAACTGAACTCACCGTTGTGGCTACTATCAGCAGGTAAATCTGCATTACACTGTTTTTGTGATTAACAGGTCTACTGGCCAAAAAGGCTGTGGAGGCGGGGCTTGTTGTCAAGCCTTATATACGGACCAGCCTGGCTCCTGGAAGTGGCATGGTCACTCACTACCTCAATACCAGTGGAGTGCTGCCTTACTTTAGCCAGCTGGGGTTAGCAACACACACATACACACTAATGCCCCTTTAACACCAAGAGAGAAACCTACACTTTACTAAATTGTACCATAGTTCTAACTTTAGGATCTCAGTAGACCTTTGCTGCTCCTCATCTCTCTTCTCTCTAGATATTATTACTCTTCAATGGGTAATATATTAACAAGCTAACATTAGTTTTGTCTATTAGCCACATAACAGTTACACCTTGCAGTTAATGGGTGTAGTTATTTAGTAACGTCAAACTAAATCTCTCTACAGCTGGTGCTGCCGGCTCCTAAATATCAAAAATACTGGTACTTTGAAAATATATTTCTAATTTTTTAATGTAAGACCGTACATGTCACAGTGCTACAAATTTAGACTTTTTTTGTTTTATTCCGGTGCTAGCGATCAAGTACTAACCTATTAACAGCATTGTGGACTAAAAAAGTAAAACATTAAAACAAGTTAAACATGCGTTAATTATGCGGTGTCATAATTAGTCTGTGTGTAAAAGTGGTGTTAGACACAGACCAAAGAGAATTCTGAATGATTGACTTCCTTCACACCACAGGTTTCAGGTGATTGGTTACGGCTGTGCCACCTGTGTAGGGAACACGGCTCCGTTACCAGAAGCTGTCGTGGATGCAATCAAACAGGTGAGAGTTCCATGATGCTACATTGAGCTATTTCTGTAGATTTGCATCTCACAACAATCAAATGTTGATGGTCTGCTGTGTTTCAGGGAGACCTGGTGGCCTGCGGTGTGTTATCTGGCAACAGGCACTTTGAAGGCCGCCTGTGTGACTGCGTGCGTGCCAACTACCTGGCCTCCCCTCCCCTAGTGGTGGCTTATGCTCTTGCGGGCACTGTGGGAATCGACTTTGAGAAAGAGCCTCTGGGTAAGGAAGGCACAAGTCAGGAGCTCTCTTAAGCTGCTCCACTAAAACCTGAGCTTTATTCTGGGATTTTAGGAATACGGGTGATTACAGAGAGTGAACATTTAGTGATTCAGTGTCTTGTGCAGACATGCATAAGCCCTAGATTAAATGAAAAACACTGAAATGCAGTGTGGGTAGTTTAAAGGGATAGTTGAGGATGCGGGAAGCCGCAAAATGTATTTTAGCCACCTCAAAAAAGTCGTGCCTAAAAAAAAAAAAAGAATTGATAGTGGTTTAAGTGTAAGCTATATTTAGAATATTTCACCTCTTTACCTTGCCGTCAGCCAGCCCTTTCCAACGGAGAACCGAAGCCGTTGTATACATGAACGCTCTCTTCAAAGCCACCAGACTCCTTTTACAAAAAACTTTGTTTTACCTCGCAGTCGCAGAACACGCGAGTCGCTGCCTCGTTTGGTTAGTTTGTTTGTGTTATTTTGTGAATTTGGTGTTTTAAAGGGTTAGTTCGAAATTCACATCATACAATCCCACTTCAAACTTTCCGAACTATTCCTTTAAAGTGTAAACCACTGTGTTATCTGGTAGTGATAATTACAGTACATTTAACAGAAGATAAACAAAACAAAAAAGCAGCATTTAAGGCTTAAGCTGAGGAGTTCTTTTTATATTAAGCACTTCCAATTTCTGCTTCTTAAACAGTTTTCATCAGACCAAGCAGATGTTGACAAGAAGAGCTGCGTTTTAATCTTTGATCTGTGTTATAATCTCTCTTTTTATGGCGCTAACGTTGAGCATCCTGTTGTTGGTGCAGGTGTGACTTCAGAGGGGAAGGAGGTGTACCTCTGTGATATCTGGCCAACCAGGGAGGAGGTCCAACAGACTGAGGAGGACACAGTCATCTCCTCCATTTTTAAGGATCTCAGGGGAAGAATGGAGGTCAGGAAACAATCTTTACTTCTTTTATGTCTTTTTCCCTTACAGTGCTCATATTATGCTCATTTTCAGGTTCATAATTGTATTTAGAGGTCATATCAGAATAAGTTTACATGGTTTAATTAAAAAAAAAAAAAAAAACATATTTTTGTCGTACTGCACATTGCTGCAGCTTCTCTTTTCACCCTGTGTGTTGAGCTCTCTGTTTTAGCTGCAGAGTGAGACATCTCACTTCTATACCATCTTTGTTGGGAGTCGCACATGCGCAGTACCTAGGTAAGGACTACTAGCCAGTCAGAAGCAGAGTATGAGGGAGTGCCACGCTAGCAGCTAGGTGAGCATTATAACATGTGTTATAAAGTGACCAACGTTCGTCACAGAAGTAAAGGCTGGACTACAGTAGAGCTGTTTGGAGCAGTTTGTGAACAGTGTTTGCTGTTGGAGATGGTAAGTCCTTTTTGGGTGGACTTTGGGCTTTTTCACTTTGTAAACCTATAACGTGAACAAAAAAGATATATACCACAATAAAGGAAAGGGAAAAAGCCAAAAAGCATAATATGAGCACTTTAAATCAAGTGCATTTATGATTATGTAACTGTTTTTTGCTCCCACCGTTCTGTTTCCAGAAAGGGAACACGCTTTGGAACAACATTGAATGTCCAGATTCTGTGGTTTTCCCCTGGGATCACAAGTCCACATATATCCGTTCGCCGTCTTTCTTCAGCAAGTTGGTAAGTCTTCAGACCTTTGTGGTAATCATTATTTTGCCGTGTCTCCTGATTTCACACGTTAAAGGAAGTGCAGAAATAAGAACAGCAGCAGTTTAGACAGTAAGTGCCTCCTCTGCCTCTGCTTGTCTTTTGTCTCAGAGTATAGAGGTGCCGCCTCCTCAGTCGATAGAGAGCGCTCATGTCTTACTGTTCCTCGGCAACAAAGTGACGACGGACCACATCTCGCCAGCGGGCAGCATAGCCAGGGTCAGCGCCGCCGCCAAGTACCTGCAGAGCAAACGGTCAGTTTCCTATTAGACATGCTGGTGAGAGTCACGATGAAATATGAGAAGTCCAGACTGGAGAACACTAGATTCTGGATGCACATTATTTTCAGATAACTGCATGTCCTCGTCACCCATCACCGTCCTAGATTGCGCAAAACGACTTATTTTGGTCTTAATAGTTGCAATAATTTATTATTTTTTAAACGTTTATGGCAAGGTCAGAGAAGATAATGCCAATGCAAAATTTGCCTGGAGATATGAATAACTGGTTAATATTGTCAATTAAAACAACCAAAAGAAATTATTGGTGGAGATTAATGTTTCTGTGGCAAAAACAGAACAATAACTCAATAAAATTAATGTATTTTTGTAAACCAAAATGTATTGCAATTTTCACTGACAAATAAGTATTGAATGATATAATGTGAAGTACAGATGTATGTACACAATGACGTTTGTTGTGTGTGTGTGTGTGTGTGTGTGTGTGTGTGTGTGTGTGTCAACAAAGGATGTAAGTGTCACTGGACACCATTTCTTTTTGTTTATCACTGTACAAATGCAAATGTTTTAACATCTTTGAATATTCCCCTTAGCCTGACACCGCGGGAGTTTAACTCGTATGGCGCTCGCAGAGGGAACGACGCAGTGATGACCAGAGGCACGTTCGCCAGCATCAAGCTCCAAAATCGATTCATCGGAAAACCAGGCCCTAAGACTTTGCACATTCCTTCAGGCCAGACAGTGAGTGTGAACGTATTCGGACCAGTAACCCAGAGGGGGATTTTTTTCGTGCAGTTGTTTACGTATCGGCTATTACAAACACCAATCCTTACTTGAGACCTTTTGAGCTGTAGCATCGTGGTTGTCTGGCGTTGTCAGTTGCCAGGCTAGCTGGTTTTGTTCTTTCAATGTCAGACCTGCTGCTAAAAAAATGTCCTCCTTTTTGTCTGTCTCTGATCAGCTGGATGTCTTTGAGGCAGCTGATCGCTATCAGAGAGACGGCATTCCCCTCATCATCCTGGCAGGCAAGGACTACGGCTCGGGAAACTCCAGGGACTGGGTAGCCAAAGGACCATACCTGCTGGTAAACTGCAACACACACACACACACACACACACACACACACACACACACACACACACACACACACACACTACCTCACACTGACCAGGCGACATGATAGGCAACAAGTTTTCACTCTCTCGTCACTTGATATAACTTTAACATTTACATTCCAAATTTTTTACAATGCAATATTAATATATGAATTAATCTGCTGTCATATTAGAATATGGGAATGAGGTTACTTTTGTTTTTGCTCATAATGCATCCAACTCAAATCATGGCTCTATGGCAATTTAAAGTTTAATGTGGAAGTGCTCTACAGCAGTGATTAACATATTCTCAATCACTGTGTGTCTTATTTTTGCCGCTCGCCTGCTTCTCTGCGGTGGACAGGGGGTGCGCGCAGTCATTGCCGAGAGCTTTGAGAAGCTCCACAAGAACCAGCTGGTGGGAATGGGCATCATACCGCTCCAGTTCCTGCCCGGCGAGAACGCGGACTCGCTGGAGCTCAGCGGGAAGGAGCGGTTCACCATCACCCTGCCCGACAGGTTGAGTCCCAGGCAGCAGCTCACTGTCCAGGTAGATAACCGGCAGTCGGCCCTGAGCTGCGATAACTGTCACACGCACAAACGTGTCTGTATTGTTTGTTTGTTAATCTCTGCACCCAGGACTTCCTGGGAAGCAATGTCAATACTGAGTGAATAATCCCAGTAAAATGAAATTAATTGAATTAATATACTTCTTTGTGGCGGTGGCAAGAAGTATTCATTATTGGCCACAGTACTTGGCGATTTTCAGATTAAAAAAATAAATATTTTTTGTTGATATGGACAGTATTTATGTCCTTAACAATGATTTCCAAAGATTATTTAACAAAATAAAAGCTACATTGTTTGATTTTTGCCCACTAAGGGGCAGAAAATCCTCCAATGTAGAGCTAGAGCTAGAGTACAATATTAGCAAATGCTTATTTACTTGCACACCTAAAGAATAGAAGTCCGATACTGACTCTCTACCGCTATTTTGGTCTCCACCAACTCCTGAGGAAAAAAAATATCTTGCTGCTAGATGTTTGTAAAATACCCAAAAGCCAGTGCAGTTTTAACTTAATAAAGGCACTTTGATAATCCGTTAAGTGAAGGACTTGTTTCTGTGTTCTCTTGCAGACTAGCCAAGGAAAGTACTTCTCCGTCACTGCGCTGTTTGACACCGAGAAGGAGGTTATCTTTTTCCGGCACGGAGGTCTCCTTAGATACGTTGCTCGGACTTTGCTCTGAAACAGCCTGCAGCCCGTTCCCCAAGCCCTACTGATCGTGCCAAGCAGTCATCATTTCACCAGATTATCAGCATGGATGGAAGAAAAAAAAAAAAAAAGACGGCTCACTGGAGCAACATAAAGACCGATGATTTGTCTGTTTGAGCTGGATGAACGTCTCCAGACTTTTGGAGTCATGAGATGTCAGTTTTCAGACTTACCGGAGCTTCTTCTCCATCACTACACGTGACCGTCTCTCCAGTTGCAACAGTAGACAGTCCAAAGCGCAGGAAGACGTGGTGACTTTCACTCAATAAGAAGATTGTACCCTAGACAACATTTGAACATCATTATTTGTGTTTGATTGTGTTGGAGACTGAATTCACCGCGTCCTGAGTGACCCAAGAAGAAATGAATCCTGTCTGCTTCTGTTGTTGTTTAAAAAAATAAATACATAAAACAATCCGACCTAGAAAGGTTTACATGGTGCTAGGTACTACAGCATGCATACATTGTTTTTAGGGTGCGGTATAGCCATTTTCTTTTATCAATCGGCCTGTTTCATTTTGCAGAATTGATGTCATTTGCCCATATTTCTTATTGGGGCCAAACAATCTGATGTAAATTAAAGTTCTGTTGACATTGCTTTAGTCAAATTCCCTTTCCCCTTTAGCAGCTGCCTCCTGATACTCATTTGTGTTATGTGGAAAATGTGAAATCTGTCTTTTTTGCTGTATCACCACTCCTACTGCAACTGACAGTTCTTTGCATAACATTAAAGGTAAATTATACAAGTTTGTCAGTCTAAATTGATATTTTTAAGTAGGATTGAAAACGATAGATTTTGCGAGATCACACGCCTGAGTCACCTGAATAGCCTTTAGTTCTGTATCTCCAGTGTCGAGTTAAATCTCTTCTGCAGCCCGAGACCGACTACCTGCTGTGTTCAGCGTTGTTAGCGTGAATATTTATTTAAAGGGGAAATCCGCAGATTTTACACACCAAAGTGTGTTTGCAGGTCTTGGGGAGTACTACAGCATATTTGAAAAATGTGTATAAATCCTTAGTGTCTCTAGTGGGCGCTGTTTGGAATCTGATGAATTGCCTCAAGTGATGTCACTTAAATAAACATTGTTAGTTCACCCAGTAGAGTCCTTTGCAGTGGTCCGGGTTCGAATCCGACCTGCGGCCCTTTGCTGCATGTCATACCCCCCCCCCCCTCTCTCCTCCCTTTCCTGTCTATCACTGTCACCATCAAATAAAGGAAATAAACACATTGGTTGGGGCTGAGGACTACCTGTTTGAAAATGTTAAAAATTTGTGTGTGACGTTAGAAAGAAGTACGCTAACCAGAGTTCTGTAGCCTCTCATCTCTGTTTGAGGCTAGTGGGTCGAGGCTACGTTAAAGCACCCAAATCTTCCGTCTGAACTGCCAGTGGGTGAGCTGCATTCTGGGTAATAATAAAAGTGCCAGGTTTTAACAAGGAAGAAGAAGAATGCGTGGACTTAAGCAACAAAGCGAATAACTGTTTCCCAAAATGACTTGGTGCGATGTGAAAATACAAGATGCATCCAAGTGAAATCATAGCTCTTCATATCTTTGACACATCTCATGCCATCAGTTCACTTTCCCAACATCGCTTTCACCTCTGTCTGACTTATTAAATACGACTGTAGTAGCCTAAACGTAGGTAACTGATAGAGGATTTTAATTTATGTGTTAAATAGTAATTTCATTGTTCATTTATTTTGAGGAAATTGGGGGTAATATTTTGTAGTTAATATTTACAGTAATGCAAGGAATTGTTTAATTATCTAAAATGTTTGTGGATAATTTAGAGTGCATTTATATTACATTGGTGATATTTTGGAAATATTGCATTCTACTTTTAACCGTATACACCTTTAATTGCATAGAATACTCTCGCGAGAGTCGTGAGGTAAAAAAAAAAAAAGGTTATCGGAGGGTTCAGTCAGGCAAGGATAGAGTGGAGCCGCACAGTTTTTTGACCTCTTTCCATTTTCCCTTTTTACCGTTAATAATCATTTTTATTTTTTGTACTATTGCTGTACTGAAGTTTATGTTGCTATCGGAGTAAACGGATATACTTTCTACGAGTGGTCCCGTGGATTTATTGATGTGGATTCGGACAAAGGGAGTGCACAAAGCGTCAAACTAGGGCTTTACTCAGTGGAAACCTACAACAACTAAAGCTATGAAGATATCATAAAATCTATTTTAGTGAGAAATAACTGATAATTAACACTCATTTACCAGCTTATATTGCAGTTTGAACTGTATTATAAGTAATAAAATATAATACTGTATTATTTAGTTTATAATCCATCACAAATTACATTTCATGTACCGGACTCAAGATTCAATCTGAAATAATTATTTTAGTGTCGGCTCTGTATGATTTAATTTGTGTGCATGTTCAAACCATTTTGACTCAGTAAAGAGTATTTTGCTAGATGATCGCACTTTCTGAACTCATCCCTTCATTGTATCATGTCACATTATCTAGAACATAGATTTGAGCCTTTATGCATTTATATTTTTTAGAGAGCACGATATAAAGCTGGCTGTGTTTAGGAGAAGTTATTTTATGAATGCCTAGTCTATTCTGTAATACCTTGAAATTATTAACTGCCTGAAACTGTCATTTTAAGAGTGAACAAAGATGGTGTTTTGCCAACTGCCAAAACCTCAGTTCCTCAGTCAGTCCATCTTCACTGTTTGCCTTCCTAGTTTGAGGTTGTTTTAATTAGTCAGTGATATCTGAATGCAGCACAGTGTGAAAGGCCTCCCTGTAGTGGCATCATGTGTAGCAGTTAACTGGTCCACTGCTGCTGCTTCCCATTATCGCAATTTAGGGAAGCAAAAGTATGCAAACCAAGTGCATCGGTGCACACGTGAAAATGTTTCTGGAACCGAGTGACTCTACTGTGTGCCGATGTGACGGGCGGCCACATTCTGCTTTATGATGAACCATGCCCAAGCCGAAGGAGCGAATAGGATGACATTTCACTGGAATTGTACCTTGTGTGATTTCATGTGACAAATAAAAATTGGTTGCATTGTGTGATTGATGTCTGTGAGTCTGAATCATATTCAAAATAGTTTTTCAAAAATGCTAAGGCAATGCTGGTACCGTGGATGTCTGTTATGTGAGGTGTCAGAGCACTCTGTTAAAGGGTAACTTCACTGATTAAAAGGTAAACTAATCATGGGGAGTAACTGTACTACTCAGTCTGAGAAATGGAGCTTTGTCAAGTGTTTTTAGTACTTCTACTAGCTATTTAATGTCAGAATATGCATTCTTGAGATAAATGACCAACCTTTGTTTACGTTTTTTTATTTTTATTTTTTTTATAAATTGCATTACGTTTTCTTTCTCCAGTTGAATATGAGTGAGAGAAATTAAAATATCTTGGAATTATTGCCCGACAGATACTGGATTTTTCTTAAGCCAACATCGTGAAATATTCATTTTATTGACGTAAGCATTTTTTTTATAAGGCTATCTTAAATTTGGTTATTGAAGAATTGAGCCAAGGTATGTACTGTACTGAACAGTTGGAACATAAATTTGGAACAATCTATGTACTGCAGACATTTTAAAAATTACCCTAATAACCCTAATATCTTGTATCTTGTATCTTTTTGTACTTCAATTTCTTATCACTTACCAACATACAGTACATACTGATAGCAACATACCTGTTAATATGAGCTGAAATATCACTAGTTTAAAGGCTGAGCTGTAGTTAGGTATAACGTTGACAATTTTATGACATTTTTAAGACTTTTTTGACATACTATAATATGATTTTTTTTTGACATACTATAGAATGACTTTTTATGAAATTCTATACTATGACATTTTATCACATTTTTATGACTTAGCATACAATTACTTTTTAATCACATTTTTATAACATACTATACTATGATTTTTTATTACTTTTTAGTCAGTATACTATAACTTTTTATGACATTTTATGACTTACTATACTGACATTTTATGACCTTTTATGAAATACTATACTTGGCTTTTTATGACATTTTATCACATGCTATACTATGACTTTTTAATCACATTTTACGACTTACTATACTATGACTTTTTATGACATACTGTGATGGAAATTTCTTGCAGCAGCAGAGTTTAGTAAATATCAATGATAAAAATGAATACAAACAAAGACTGTTTGAGAATCAAACCAAAATCTGGTCTTTGAGCATTTATTATATTTTGCAAAATATGAGAATACAGATTCACAGGTACACGCAGTACAACTGAATGAGCATTTCTAACTAAAAGTCTAAATATCCAAACATTATATAGTGAAGAAACTCCTTTAAGCCATCCCTGTCCAAGTATCTTTAGCATACGGTTACTTTCTTAAGAAAAATACCATAGACAGTCAGATCATCTCTCAACCTTCCATTCTGCTCCTGTGTCTCCTATATTAGACAAAACACCTGCTTATTTCTGGAGACAAAAAGAGATACAGTTCACACAGTGTTATAGCCTTCTTCACCCTATCTGCAAAAAATAAACAGATGAGGAGCTGCAATTCTTTAGCAAAAATAACTTCTGCTATTGCTCACAGTCTACGAGGCCAGCTCTCTCACTGGTGCCTTTAAGTCTACAGGAAGGAACAGGATTATGTGGAGGTTTAAAACAATCTTTAAACAAATGGTATATCATTAGAAATAAACAAATGGTTAAAATCATTAATCAATAATGGTTAAAATAAAATTTGCCACCACAATACTATACTATGACTTTTTATGATGTTTTATGACATACTACACTATGACGTTTTACGACTTTTTATGACATACTATACTATGACCTTTTTATGGCATTTTTTTATGACATACTATACTATGACTTTTTATCACATTTATATGACTTATTATACAATGACTTTTTCATCACATTTTTTATAACATACTATACTATAATTTTTCATTACTTTTTATGACAGTATACTATGACTTTTTATGACATTTTATGACTTACTATACTCACATTTTTATGACTTTTTTTGAAATAGTATACTATGACTTTTTATGGTATTTTTATGACATACTATACTTAGATTTTTTTATGACTTTTTATGACATACTATACTATGATTTTTTTATGACCTGATGACTAACTATACTTTGACTTTTTAATGGAATTTTTTTTATAACATATTATGCTATGACTGTTGTTTCGAACGCGCACAGCAGCAGGACTCAGCCAACATGGGGTGAACACTCTTACTGGGTGAGCTAGAGGCCGCCCCATATTATGACTTTTCTATGACATTTAATGGCATACTATACTATGTTTTTTTACGACTTAGTATACATTTTATGAAAGTAAAAAAAAAAACATAATATAGTATGATTTTTTTATAACTTACTATACTATGACTTTTTAGGACATTTCATGACATACTATACTATGCCTTTTTTACTTTTCATGACATACTATACTATGACTTTTTTACTTTTCATGACATACTATACTATGCCTTTTTTATGACTTTTATGACATACTATACTGTGACATTTACTTTTGACATACTATACTGATGTTTTTATGACATTTTATATTGATCTTTTCATGTTACTGTTACACTATACAACACTTATAAGTACCTAATGAAGGCTAGGAAAACAACCCAAGTAGAGAAAAAGACACTGAAGTCTGAAGTTCTTAATGAAATTTCCAAGTGTAAACAGTGCAACTTTTATTGATTTGAAGAAATTTCAGACAGTGCTGACATTACTCTGCACACTGACAAGTGATGACATACATGAGGCCACACTAACAACCAGTTTTATTTGAGTGCTGTCTAACAGTTGAAAACAAGCGTGCATCTAATTGTAAAAAACAGAAAAAACATCTGTGCAAAGAAATGTCTGCAAGTTAGGAGATGACAACAAATGACACAGCGTAGCTCATCACTCCACGGCTTCAATTTAAGTATGTGCAAATGGGAAATTAAAGTTGTAATCAAAAGATGGCAGCCGTGCCACGTGACACTACAAGGACTTGTTACCGTTTGATGTTAAAACTCAAATTGCAGACTGAGGGTTCAAGAAAGCATTAGACTCCTTATGACATCAGTACATTTAGTATTTGACATTAATGTCATGTCAGCAAGTCAGCGTCAACCGTCTTTTTTTTGCACGCTGTTGCCCATTTACTAGTAATCATACTGTATTTAGTGCTGAAATTACTAGTCGATAAACGGACAATGGCCAACAATTCTGATAACTAATTATAATTAATCATGTAGAAATGCCCAACAGATGCTGATTCCACTTTACCAAATGTGAGGATTTGCTTCTTTTCTGTTTTATTGTAAATCAAAAGGTACCCGGTGGATTTTTTCTAACAAAGTTGTGTTAACATTCACTGCTTCTCACCTAAGTGCATTAAGTATCTTTGAGGTCTATCAAATGTGCTGAATGCATTTCCTTCCTCATAAAACATTTAAAGAGCAGTTTTGTTTTTGAGTGGAAGAATTTGAAAATCGACATGGTTTGCATCCACGTATACTGGCTAGCAGTCCTTCCTTGCCTTTTTTGGCACATTTCTACGTTTCTTGGCACGTCGCTGCCACCAGCTGTCGAGCAGCAGAAAAGCGCGAAACCATCAGCGGGACTGAAGATCACGTCACCCGTGTGAGACACTAACAAAAAGGGGAACCCAAACTTGAAAACACTGCTCTATCAACGCTTATCAAAAACTCCACAGGGTACCTTTAAAAAAAAAAAATATCGGTTAGTCAGATAAAACTATTTCAAGACATTTTTCATTATTTTGTGTCATTGTATAGATTAAACAATTGAGAAAAAAGAATTGACAGATTAGCACATAATTAAAATGTGTTAGCTGCAGCACTCATATTTCTGTCAACTATATCTCAAAGCCTTTGGCTTCCATTCATTTCACTACTACAGCACAAACATACTCATGCAGAGACTTGAAACTTGCTTGAGAAGGCTAATCCATAAAGTGGACATGTCAGCATTTACTGTACGTTTCTCAAAGTTAGTCACTGTTGCTTGGTAATTCCTTAAAAAGTGTCAACTGACACTTAGTGTACTCCATTACCAGACAACACTGATGCAACTTTGACAAAAAAACAAGACTCAGACACGATGCTCACTGTGAGGATTACCCGTTTCAAGTCTGTGCAGGTTGATTTTCATAGAGTAGGCTCTCTGCAATGTTTTTCTTTTCTTTTTGGATGTGCTACTTTTCAGAGTTATAAGCAAGAATATAGAGGAAGAAACCCTTCATTTGTAGTAAATGGGCTTGAACATGACAACACTAGTATTGTTCTTTAACCTCAGCATTGACACTCAATATACCATTATGGCTCGTGGGGAAGTAACTGTTAGCGAGCCTCTGCACTGCCCACAACTGTGTACAACTTTCTGCCAAACTGGATTATACCAAAAACCCAATTCTGACTTAAAAAGGCACAGACATGTGTAGTTATAAGAGTAAAGTTTGCACTATGATTGAAATCTTATCTAAAAATCTTAAACTTGCAAGCTTGACCTACGACGCAACCCTTGACCACAGCTGTAGACACCGCTAATCTAATGCCTCTCAATACCCTACAACACCTCCCCCTCAGCATCAATAGTATTTTAAATCGAAACGGAAAACAAAAAATAATGATGGCTGGTACTTAAGTACTTTATCCACCTGTTGGAAGTGCTCATAATTCTTTTTTTTGTTTGTTTAAGTGTTAAGTGTTATTTTTTCCCTTTGACTTGTTAAAAAGAAGAAACATAGTGAGACTCTTGGCCACTTTCTTCATCTGGGTCCCCAGAAATCTTTGATGAGAGAGCAGCCGCGCTGTAAACAATTAACCACTGCTGATGTGAAGGAGCTCCTGATCACACGAGGGAGAAGATCCTGAGAACAACGGACTCGGTTCATTTCCCTTCTCTTGTGGAAATTAATGGAATCATTCATCTATTTTCTCTTTTCGTGTGTCCATATCTTTGTATATGCAAACTTGTTTCACCTAATAAGAAAATATTTTGTGGGTTAAATGAAAATATACAATTATTAATACAATAGAGTACAGAGCTATATGTTAAAGGTGATTTAAAAAAACAAAACAAAAAAACAAAAAAAAAACAGGTTGATTGTATCTCCCTTTACAATGCACACATTTTCCTTGGTTTAAAGGCAAGAGGTAAAGTGTATAAGAAAAAGGCAGCCTGTTTTGTCATCCAAAAGGCTGGTGATCGAGGATTAGGCGATTGCTTTTGCTTCTGGTAAGAAAGCCTCCCAGTACTTTATGAGCTGGAGAAGAAAGAGACAACAGGGTCAGGGTCATTCCGAATTAACAGACAAAAAGAAGTTCATACGTAGGATTTACAACACATTCAGAACATAGTTCTGAATAACTGTGTCTATAGACAGCAAATTAATTGACAATTAAAAACTATTAGATAGATAGATAGATAGACCAAATGTTTTGGACTTTATAGAATGTATTTTAATATGTATGGCTTTTGGACTGTTGGTTGGACAAAACAAGCAATTTGAAGCCAGAACTTTGGCTCTTAAAACTTGGAAAGAACCTTTGTCAGTGTTTTGACGTACTATTTGATTAAATATTTAAAAAACAGATTGTCAACAGATTAATTAATAATGAAATCAATCAATTCTTAGTCTAATAATTTGCACCTATTGTACTGCTGCACTCATGAAGTCTTTCTAAATAAGATCACCAGCACCAAGTCCTTTTAATATTAATAAAAAACTGTTTTGTAACGTGAGGAGTCAAAACTAGGACTGCCATAGTTGGAAAAGCTTTTCTCTATATCAAAACTATAAATGTACACTGAGAAAGTTTGATTATGGAAATGTTAAATTCTCATGTTTGACTCTAGAGACACTTACCTGTTGCTGAGACTGAAGCAGACACGCCAAGTAATTCATGATCTCTCTTTTGAAGTTCTTGGCCTTTTCTTTCTGGATTGTTAAATAACAACAGTTCCACCAATCAGTAATGAATAACATTATCTGCTGTCCAGTAGGGATGCACCGAATCCAGGATTCGGCTTCGGCAAATGTCGGGCTTTTTGACGGGGTTCGGTTACAATTTTTTTCAACCGAACCAAAGCCTAAGCTTGCACTACGCACGCTACGCTGGTTAAGTAATGACGGCGCCGTTGATTACGGGAAGGTGTTTACGTAGGCGGACCGTTCAATGCAGTAGGCTGTGAGAAAGTCCAAATGGAACTTGTGAGCAGAAAAAAAAAAGTGTTGTTTGGAAATACTCTCAGTCAAAAGAAGGCAATTCAAGTCGCACTACATGTTCAATTTGCAATGCCGATTTGTCTCGTGGTGGCAAAAACCCTAAATAATACACCACATTACCGCTGTTAAAACATTTGCGAATGAAACATCCAAAAGAATACAAGTTATGCATGAAGGAATCTACAGACAGCAGCCAAAATGCAGCAACTTCAGGTACGGCAAAGGAAGGTCAGTTGCAGCTAAAAACTTGATGGGATGGGATAGGATTCGGTATTCAGTTTCGGCAGAATCTTAACCAGTGGATTGGGTATTTGGCCGAACCCAAAAAATCTGGATTCGGTGCATCCTTACTGTCCAGTAACTGATGTGAACGCAACAAGAATAGACACCAGTACCTCAAAGCGGAGGACTTCCTTGCGCACAGTAGCAGAAACTCTTTCAAAGTCTCTCTCATACTGCGTCACCTTGGCCTCCCACTGTTAACAAGAAGAGAGGAAAAGTTCAAAGCACCGTAGTACAGAGGCACAATCACAATCACATCTGGATATTTCAACAACAGCGAAAAAGTAAGGAATTAAAACATCGTAACTAAAACATTATGTCTCATAAACATCACTTTGAAAGGCCAAATTTGTATTTAGTATCTCAAAATGTTGACTTACTGTAAATAGTTTTATCACTTTTAAACCTTTTCTTTTTGATGGTCCTGTCAGGTTTGGTTAAAGTGATTTATTAAAAGTATTCTTTAATAAATATTGATGATGAAAAGCGGCCTTGTCAGGCAGATAAGGCAGATTTTGTACGTAGGAAAAAAACCTAAACATTCAATATTGAAGCTCATTGTTGCTGTGAGAAAACAAGTAAGCATATGTTGCTCCAGCGCAGCATTTTTTTTATTTTATTTTTTTATTAAAATGGACCATGACAGAATTTTTTTAAAATCTAATACATATTTGCTTTACTGTGTCCTGACAATAACCAAGTTTATAGAAAAACAAATGGGGTGATTAAAATAAAATTTAACTCCACTGGTTTCATCGCACTTCCTGTTTCTAATGATAGGAATAAATTAAGGCTTTTCACGTGCCCTCATTCAATACTCAAACATTGTTCTCAATCTTGAAAATACAGCACATCAAACTCCAGCGCTCAAGTTATTTTCACTGTGTAGATTTTGGCCTGTGTTGTACCTCAGCGATCTCCTCTTTGGCCAGCTGCAGTTTGTCGGGTTTGTTGGCCCACAGCAGCTTGGCCTCAGTCTCCCTCTTCTTCTGCAGGGCGCCCTGAGCATCCTGCCAGCGCTGCCACGCCTTCATCCGGTGATCAAACGTCGCCTGCGGGTCAGACACGCAGAGGATTATTTCATGTTTATATTTGGTTATTTACTTTAGCCATGTAGCCGAGGCTCCTATTCAAAACTGCTCATATCAATGTCAAGCCTTTAATGAGTTTCAATGGACATTTTGCTTGTTGTTGGGGAGGATTCTTGATTTTGATAAAGAATTTCACTGGCATTTCATCTTGTCCCTTACTTCCTTATGAGGATTCAACACAACTAAAATGGCGGACTTGACCTCACTGCTTAAGATAGTAAGCCACAATGACCGTAGAAAAGACTTGATTGTTAACGAATGTAGAAACCTGCACAGTAATGAAATAGACCTCCAGGCTTCAAATGACCGCTTAACCTTTAGTGAAGGTGCTCCTGTTACGTTAACATTAGGGGTACTACTTTTTTATTATTATTGAACTATTAGAATTTATTTGAACAGACTTTCTCAGTACCCTCACGGCTCCGAGCAGGCGGATGTAATCTGCGATGAGCTCGGCAAAGTTGAAGGTGTCGTTGGCAGCCTGTTCCTGGTGTAACTGCTCCATCTTGTCCTCCACCTCTGCCAGCTGAGAGAGCGCCCGGGACAGAGCCGTGTTGTCCTCTGCGCTGCCCAGCATGGCCGTGCTTTTGGCAAAGCTGGCTGTGTTTAACGACAGTTCTGGTGGTGTGGTGAAAAGTGAAATGTGAAACTGGCATTTTCCACCATGTAGTTAGAAACATCAGAAACAAATAAGTGCATCATTAAGGCGGTGTAAAAATAACACTTTGGTAAAGAGCTGCTTATCTTAAAAAAAAAAAAAAAAAATGTGTTTCCATTTAGGCTTTAGTAAAACTTGGGTTTCATTCTGTCATACTTTATTTAGGAGTTTTTAAAAAGGAGGTAGAGCTGTGAAAATAAAGACTAAAATCATCAACAGCCACCTGATACACAAACTCAACTTGGTAAATATGTAATGAATTCTATAGGAACACGCCACCGTTTTTTGAAATAGGGGTTATTCACCGTCTCCCCTAGAAGCAATCCGGTTTTTTTTGGCTCACTTTTACTCATCGACATGCTATCCGGCAACAAAGGATTCCATTCACTTTGCCAAGCTAAACTAGCAGCTGCGCTGCCGGACTAAGACAATGCATGCACGGAGACAAAAATGCGTTTGCCCACCTATCTAAATCTAGGGGAGACGGTGAATAACCCCCATTTCAAAAAACGGTGGCGTGTTCCTTTAAATATTCCCATATTGGTCCAGTTTCTGATACCAGCTCATATCATTATGGAGGGAAATGACGGAGACACCGGATCTCATTAATGAACGTCACCCTGATCTTGGTGTTAAAATGATTCTCATCCATTGCGAAAAAAAAAATCTGACTAATCAATACTCAGCTTAGGACACTAATTGAAGGCATATCACGTTTGTGGTTGGAAGGGAGCCGACTAACCTTTCCTGTGGATGACCAGAGATTCGACCAGCATGTGGAGCTTCCTGAAGTGCTGGTCTGCAGATTCCACCTCCTGCAGCTTCTCCTCAAACCACTGCAGCAAAACACACTCAAGAGTTGTTACCGCGCCAACACCAACACCAACAACATCTGCTGCAGATACCAGAGAAGGCTGAGCTCTCGGACATTACAAAGGTTACTTAAGGTGAAGTAATTATAATTTAAAGTGTGCAAATGAGTCATAGAAATTTATTTCAATGTAAATATTTTTCCAAACTTAGTAGAATCATGCAACAACTCTGATCGTACATGTATTCAAAGTATGACTCTTTAAAAGGAACACGCCGATTTATTGGGAATTTAGCTTATTCACCGTAACCCCCAGAGTTAGACAAGTCGATACATACCCTTCTGATCTCCGTGCGTGCTGTAACGCTGTCTGACGGCTCCAGCGGCATCAGGCCAGCACAGAACATGCAGGTGAATGGTTCCAGCAATCCTACTGCTCCGAATAAGTGACAAAATAACCCCAACATGTTCTTATTTTTTTTTATTTATTTGTAGAGTCACAGCGTGTACAAAAAACAACGTAACATGAGACACAGCCATCTTCTAACCGTAAACAAACCGGGAACTATATTCTCAGACAGGCTTGCTGCGAGCATATTACTCCGCCCAAATACTATATTCTTCCACCTGAGAATATAGTTCCCGGTTTGTTTACGGTTAGAAGATGGCTGTGTCTCATGTTACGTTGTTTTTTGTACACGCTGTGACTCTACAAATCACAACATGTAAATAGGAACATGTTGCCGTTATTTTGTCACTTTTGTCACAATTCGGAGCAGTAGACTAGTTGGAACCAGTTACCTGCAGGATCTGTGCTAGGCTAAGCTAATGCTGGAACGTCAGACAGTGTTAAAGCACGCACGGAGATGAGAAGGGTATGTATCGACTTGTCTTACTCTGGGGGTTACGGTGAATAAGCTAAAGTCCAAGTAAGTCGGCGTGTTCCTTTAAGAGAAAAGTATTAAGCTTAAAAACACGCTGGAAATCCAGTGCAGTTGAATGCACCCATCTTCTTTTGAATGTATTCGTCTGGAATAAACATTCACTTGAATATTGGAATACGCTCAGTGTACGCATACGTGTGGTACTTATCGTATCAAGAGGAAATCAGTGTCACAGCTCGGCTTCTTTATACAAAAACTCTTGACAAACCGGGTCTTTGATCAGCTTGACTGGCTGCCTCATCTTTAGAATTTAGTGAACCACGGTGCTATCTACTAAATACATAGTTACAAATGTTACCTTGCACCATAGCAAACAAAAAACCACTGGACACAAAAAGGTTGAATCAATACCACCAGATCAGTTTACAAAAGAATGGGTTTGCCAGTCTGTCTGATCATTTAAGCTTATCATAAATGCTTGTGTCATAACAATCTCAGTGCAAATTCTCCTCAGAACTCTGCAAAAAAAAAAAAAAAAAAAAAAAATATATATATATATATATATATATATATATATATATATATATATATATATAAAATAAAATATATAAAAACTTTACTTATATAAAATATAAGTAACTCATATTTTGTCACTGTGCCTTTTAGTGCTTCAACCAGAGTATTGCATTAGCCTTTTACTGAGAGCTTGAAATATTCTGCTTTTTACTGGAAATGCAGATTTCCTCATTACAAAAATGATCTGCTGTTCACAACGGTTTTTATTCTGAAGAAGCCCTGATGCAGCAGGAGTGTCTGTTTGTAGCTGAACTCACCACGTCCGACTCATTCATCTTGATTGTCATTTTACTGACAGCATCTGTTGCTTTGTTGATCATCTTCAGGAAGCCGGCGCCGCTCAGCGCCTGGGTGCTCACTGCTCTTGGCAACTGAAGACACACACACACGCATTACAGTACAGCTGTCTGAATATACCAAAGCTTCAGATATACAAAGTGATCAAGTAGAAATGAAAGGCAGAGGAACAATACGTTTATCTGAAAGTGTTCTCTTGACTTGAGCACAACATTTTGAGATGCAATAAAGATCATTTAATTTGCAAACTATTGTGTGCCAAGGGTTTTATGGTCTTAAAGAGTACAGTATTTCACAGTGGATCAGGCGTAAAACTAAATAAACGTTTGTCTTATAAAAAGCTCTGCGCCCCAAGGCTCTCCAAACTGAATTTCGACTTACTTCTTCTCTCTCAAGGAACTCTCTGACATCGGGATCTTGGAGGAGCGATGGGTGATTTACCACCCTCTGGAGATACCTGTCGAATGGGAAAATGCAAAATAAATGCCTTACTACCTGCTTTCTATGGGCAGTGCAATGTCATAACAGCTTTACCTGCTTAGTAGAGATTTAAAGTATCAGAAGGACATGAGTAGTTTACTCCTAACACTATAAAACTTTAAGGTTACACTTTACTTGAAGGTATCTACATAAGAGTGACATGACACTGACATGAATGTGTCATAAACAAGTCAAACTTTTATGACATAACGCTTCTTTTAGTTCATTCGGTTTTTATCAAGACAAGTTATGGTTATGTGTCATGACTGTGTCATGTGTTCATGACAGTGTCATGTCACTCTTATGTAGATACCTTCAAGTAAAGTGTTACCCACTTTAAACACTACGATTTTTGTAACAGAATTGCAGCTTTTATTTCATTCCTTCTTTCCTACCTCTCCAAGGCAGCTCTTCTTCTCTCAACAAAGTCGGCAGATGAGGAATCTTCCTTTCCCACCTTCACCTTTGTCATACCTATGCAAGACAACATGCCTTCTCATAGTTGTTGGAGATTAGATTTATAGTTACAGTATTAGAAGAAACAGTAAAGCCAAGTCAGCCTACCCAGGATGCTTTTCTCTGGTGGCGGAGGCACAATGAATCCATTTGGTCCGTGCTTTTCAGAAAGCTTCTCATAGAGGCCAAGGAAGTCGCTGAAGCGTCGCCTCACTGTAAATGTCTTGTTGCGGAACATGGCCAGTTGGGTCTGAAACACATTCATATTATTGGACTGGATGAACCTAAAGGCTAAAAGGCTTACATTTGGTGAATAACTTCTATAAAATTCTGGCGTAATCTATGTTGGCCTTTCAAGACCAGTCCATGGGTGTTTCTTCAACAATACGCTGACCAGTATTTCCTTTCTTGGCACATGGTTACCACATATCTGATGAGTAACTGTGCTACCGTCCTCTGGATTAAATATGACCAACTTCAGGATAAGTGAAACACTGTATATTAACACGTTTTTACCTCTGTGGTTAACTTGTAGGCCATGTAGGCGTTCATACCGTCCCCTGAAAAAAAAAAAAAAAAAAAGGATGAAAGTCAGTGCAATAAAAACTCACAAATTGATATAAATACTTACAGAATATTACTTAAGGCAAGCTGTATGTGGATTACCTTTATGGTGTTTTATAACTAATTAAAGACTCAAGCACCTCTTTGATGTTAACAGTGCACAAACTAATTTGTAGCCTTATTGCAATTCAATTTAAATACTAAAAAAACAGATCAAGACAGAATAAAAAGTAAAAAATCTCACCTATTTTTTCAGGGTCTTTGACAGAAACAAATATGTCAAATTTGTCTCCCTGCTCTTCTTCTTCCTCTTCTTCCAACTGAAAATATATTGAACAGGAAGTGAAATTCTGCCAGTCGCAATGACCTGCACAGTCAACTTCATTTTTTTTTTACTTTAGTTTGTTCTTGTAAGATGTTAAACTAGTCTACAAAATGCAAATTAAACAACCAACTGACTCTTCTCAAAATTCTGATATTCCAGAAAACTACAACTAGAAAATCTGTGAACAGTTTTCAGTCATGACTTTGTTATAGTCACAGTGGGAGTTTCACTCTGGGATTAGATCTGTGTGTACCTCCTCCAGGGCAGCAGACTGTGGCTTGGCCAGGCTGGCAGCTGCTGACTGGGAGAGGGCGGACGCAGACGGTTTGGCCATCACATCTTTCCTTCTCTCGCCCCGCGGACTGTCGAGAGAAAGCTCCACTGTGGCTTCTTTTGAGAGAGGAAAAGAAACAAGTGGGGTCACAACATGCTGAATGGAAAATGTGTAGAGAGATATACATTACTTATTTTATGTCTTGGACTGTGTGACACAATCAAATATGCAAGTTCATGCACGGACATGGACTCTGAATACCTTGTCTTTTTTGCTTTCAGCCTTCAGCTTAATACGTGTAATAACATGTGGACCAGTGCTTGGAAACTGAAGTCACAAGTACCTAATTTATTAAACAGTTAAACAGGAACTCCCACTTTGTACACACCAAAGATGTTGGGAAGTACTACTGCATACATTATGTAAAAAAAAGTTGATACATCGCCTTAAGTCACTTGAGTTTGAAACTGGGGAAAAAAAAAAAATCATAACAGTATGTTGCATTGTGGGTAATGTAGGTATAAAAATTAATCCCTGGTTTGAGTCTGGCCATGAACCTTTGGTACAGGTCATCCTCTGTCTGTCTTCCCATCATTTTCTAAAAGCTTTTTTTCACTATCTAATAATGGCAAACACACCTCCAAAAAACAAACAGTGGAAACACACCAACCGGCCATCTGGTGTTTTTAAAATTGTAGTTGGTTCTGGTTATGTTTAACTTCCAATAAATAGCTTATTAAAACTAAACATTTTCATCCCAGAGTGCAGTTATCTGTTGCACACATGACTGAGTGTACGGTAACTGTTCTCACGTGACCAAATTAACTGAAATACGAAGATAAACACTTGAGAGTCTGCATGAACTGCTTTATGCTTTATGTGAACACTCCCTTTGTCACTAATGCTCCCCTTAGAATCCTAAATCCCTGATAATGTAAACATAATAAAAAGAAATGGTGGACCCACTAGAAAATATATCTGCCTCCTCTTCAGATTGGACTCCATTAGTGTTGGAGTTGACAGTGCTGGTGCTGCTGATGCTGGGCAGTGTGGTGACGGCTTCCTCAGTGAAGATATCAGCAGGTTCTGCAGGACTATTGTCTTGCAGAGGCCCACCTATATTGCTTTTGTGGCTAGCAGCTTTGGTTTTGACAGGTTTGTCCTGCTCTTTGCTGATGGTTTTCTTTGAGGTGGCACCCAACGGCTCACCGAACAGATCCTCGTCAGGTTCACCGAAGAGGCTTTTCTGTTGCTGCATGGCAGATTTAGTCTGCCGTGGTTCGGTGAACAAGTCGGTTCCCTCATCTTCGAACAGATCGACTGTTGCCCGGCTGGGTATACTGGCAGCAGCAGCGGGTGGAGCATCACTAAGGAGGTCAACCAAAGGATCAAAACATTTTTCACGGGCAGGTGGTGGCTGCTGTGCGACACTGGCTGGCAAATCATCGCTAAGGTTGATGATTGGGTCAGTGGCAGTTTCTTTTGCTTCCTGTTCATCGTCACTTCCTGTTTTCCCGTCACCAGGTGTCTCTGTAACACCACTGGTCACTTCACTGTTATCCGTTGCTGCTTCAACGGTAACATTCGCTACTACAACTTCCTCTTGCAGTGCTTCATTTTCACTTCCAAATATGTCCTCAAACTCATCTGAGGGTTCATCTAAAGGGATTTCAGTTGTGTCTTTTGCGGCATCTGCAACGGCACTTTCAGCTGCAACCGCCTCATCCGTAGAATCGGTTACGTTGTTTGTCAGGTCGACAAAGTCATCCGAGGGTTCGCTGACGACTTCGTTCACTGGTTTGTTTTCCGTTTGGCTGCTGACGGGCTCAATTAAGGGCTCATCCATGAGATTACTGGGAGGTTTCATTAAAACATCACTGGGTTGACTGGCAGGTGGCAGTGTGGTGTCCATTTCGGTCAGTGGAGGGTTGCTCTGGAGATGAGAGGAAAAGGTTTTTAGAGTATGTTTTAGAGTATTTAAATCTCCCCTCTGAAGCTCAGCAGTGACAAGACGCCATCACTCGTAAAGTCTTGGCAACCAAATAAACAACAGCGCGAGTACTGCAGTTTCTCAGGCAGATTGACCAACAGCGAGGAAAGCCACAACATGAAAACTGCACTCAAGCGGGTCCCGTGAAATATGACAGCTGCAGTTTATCGGAAAATAGCGTTGGGCACACTGAATTTGATGAATTTACTGCACAATGATTCTGACAGTAGTAGTGGTCATAGTGAGTGAAACGGTGTTGTGAGATGCACACTCCAAAAGGTGTTATGTATCTGGAATTGTTCATGAGCTGTGTGTGATAGGCCTATCTGTAAAGCTGAACAGACTCAGTAGTAACATCAGGCTAAAACTGACTTTATTCTGATCCAAAGACTATGTGTGAAAAAGGACAGATAAGAGACACTAACATTATATACTGGCATTTTCATAAACCGTTGCAAATAAAGCAAACTGTTGCTAAAAAGGAACTACACGCGGTTTTCAGGTAACGTTACTGTTGAAGTTCAAACCTTGAACTTATCCTGCACCATCATCCAAGTCACTGGTGTCACTGTCCAGTTGTATGATCTTAACATACAAAATACATGTATTTTAACTATAATATTGCTAAAAAATAAAATAAAATAAAAAACACATAACGTCCACAACCTCATCAACTGTAATCACGTAATCTACGTTTTTGACAAATATTATCAGCTTTGAAGGGATTTTAGGGGAATCAAACAATAAATATGGTGGTTTCAGTGCGAGCTATAGTAGATACTGAAATTGGTAGATGTGGCCTGCTAATGTCACTCTAGAATTAGTAGGTAATGAATGGCATAATGTTTGCTTTTGTAATCATTTTTATGGTATTGTTTACTTTATTCTGAACTGAGCCTCCAGATTTGAAAGCTCAGAAAGAACAAAACATGTTTTACGTCATTCGAGGCCACTGGGTATGTAAAATATTCCTTTGAAGAAAAAGAAAACAGTAAGTACCTTATAACAGAAGAAAAGCAATGTCATGCTAAAACATTTTATCATGTTTCAGAAATAGCTTTGTAAGACAAAACGCTCACAAATAAGTCAATGGATATACACTTGGTTGCCAGGTTAACATGTATGCCTAGCTGAAACTAATCTTGCATTGCCAGACCTTCCTCCACAGCGCTGCGGAGGAGGGTCTGGCTAGTCCACATAGCATTCCGGGAAGGGAGAAAAACGTGCTCTGGTTTATTGGCATTTCTTTAAACCAATCACAATCATCTTGGGTGGACAGAGCCACGGTGCCGCTGCAAAATAGGAACTTATTTTGGTGGAACATGTGTACGTTCAAAACATTTTCTAGTCATGCAACAGAAAATTCAGGTTGGACAGATAGTCTAGCTAGCTGTCTCGATTTACCCCTGCAAAGATCTGAGTAGCAGTTAACCATAGTCCTCATAAATCGACCGGAGTTTAGAACGGCAACACAAAGAAAGCGGAAGGTAACGGACATCTGGCTTAAAAAGAGTGACATCTGGCGGAATTGCCGGCGACACCTGAACAATCCCAGAAGTGGAACGTCGTCGTCTATATAGACTAAACTGACACTAACAGTCCCGCAATAAATCCTACATTCCTAAAGGTTGTAAAATTCACTTTTTGTTGAACCTTTTATAGAGAGGTGTTGATTAAACTTTATGATCATTTAGGAGACTGTAGTTTGTGAGGCTGTTGAATTCACTTCAGCTACTGTCTCAGTTGAATGTAACATCCAACTTGCTGAGTAATGCCTTCCGTGCAGCAGTGAATCCAGCGTAAAAAATAAATAAACAGCAACTTTCCAATTGGTCCTGTGAACTTTTGACTGTGGGAAAACATCCGGGTTCTGACCATGTGACCACAGCTCACTCACATGACAGAAGGCGTCTTTTAAGTCTTCATTTCAAAATTTAAAACCACTTAATGTGAATTACAAAACTGAAGATGATGTCAACTTTCACAAAAAAAAGTTGCAGTGCTGACTGCTTACATTAGACTGCTGCTTGCTTTACTTACGTTACTGAATGCATTGCATTGAACATTTTGAAGAGGATACCATCAGACTTTAGTGCAAGTTAATCTGATTTCACGTGGAAGACATCCTGCACAGAAAACATCCCCATATCATTAACGAAATAGAAATTGTATTAAATTAATTCGTGTCATCTGGTCTCCTAATCAACTTGATCAAATCACAACTAGCCAGTTTTCCACATTGTAACTTTTCAGGAAGAAATCAATACCAAAATGTTTGTTTGTTTGTTTGTTTATGTATTTACCTTTCACCAAGGCAATTCCACATGAGTGTACTTATTGTTGCAATAAAACCTTTTCTGATTCTGATTTAAAAGCCAGAAACGGTGATAGTGGATTTTTAATGACTGTCTGGTCCATCTCCAAACATTACTTCAGCTACAGTCTCTGCTGAATGTAACATCCACAACTTGCTGAGTAATGCTTTCCATGCAGCAGTGTATCCAGCGCTCAAAAAAAAAAAAAAAAAAAAAAAAAATCTAAGACAGCAACTTTTCCAATCTGTCCTCTGAACTTTGACTGTGGGAAAACATCCGGATTCTGGCCATGTGACCACAGCTCACTCACATGACAGGAGGCTTCTCGAGCCAGCTTTTTAGTCCTCATTCAAAAAGAAATGAGAGTGAATTTTAAACCACTTACTACTATGAATAACAGAACCGAAGATGATGTCAACTTTCACAAACAAACCACACATTCCTCATTCTCTGCGGACTGCTGACATTATAACTTTAATTTGTGTCATCTTGTCTCTTAATGTATCAAATCACAGCTACTCTGCACATTGCAACTTTTCAGGAAGAAATCAATACCAAAATGGGCGTTTGCAACAGTGTCACAGATAACCACTGGCTGTTTCTGCAACAAACCCACCCCCACATTGCTTTGATAATTCAAGTTACAGTAAATGCTTTAAGTCTAACTATCATCCGACATGACAGTTAATTATGTTAACATTATTTTCTTACCATTAGCTCAACGCTAAAACTAGCTAAATGTTTGTCAACACAAAACTTTTGCTAAAAGCGCTTCATTAGCTTTCTTCGCTGACGTTAGCTAACTAACGTTAGTCTTTGGGCAGCTTAGAGGCAGCTTAGCTTAGTTTAGCGTGAAATCGACGTTAACTCCGCTCAGACATACTTCGCTCATGAAGAGGTCTTCCCCGTCGTCTTCATCACTGTCTCGGCCTCCGACTTCTTCAGAGTCCAGCACATCTTGGTCCTCGGAGTCGGGGAACGGAGGAGGACTGCGTTCCGAGCTGGTCGCCATCTTCAATCTTCTTAAACACACACAAGGGGAGGCGGCAACGTCAACTGCTCCCCTCTTCTGCTCTGCTTGCACCGCACCGACGTGTCTCCTTCAGCGGCTACCTCCGCTGCTCATGCAAAGCACTACTGTGGCGGTAGTTCGCTCGCACTACTAAACCAAACAGAGGAGTGACTGGAGGCTCAGGACGTGCAAACCGCCGCTGTCTTTTTTACTTCCTGGTCCTCCTCCTTGTCAGGTTAGCTTCACTGTTAGCTTCACAGAAGGCTTGGCAGTCATGAGACAGATACAGCGGTTGAAACAATAACGTGGACCTGGACAGGGATTGCAGTTGTGTGTAGCTAAACTGCCCGCAGCTCACTGCCCATATTAGAGACGTCCGATTTTTTTGGGTATGTCTCGTCACGTGCATTCCCGAGACGCTGAGGCGCGAGAGCCGCTTCTCACCGGTGACTATCTGGAGCCGAACGAGCTGGACTCAGATGAAGGTAAAAGTTGTTGCCACTCCATCACTAACTGCGGTTTAACTCGTGTTTAATTTAATAAGCAAACACAGTGCGTGATGCAAGATATCATTTAGTAGTTGTCACCTTATTTTTTATGGAAGCCCATTTGTGCCAATGTGATTCAACAAAGACCCTGTAGCCTTAACTAATGTAATGTAAGACATTATGATTTAGTATCTAAAAAATGAGCAACTTTCTATAATAATAATAATAATAATAATAATAATAATAATAATAATAATGACTTAGTATGTTTTGAGAAAGTTTCTTAATTATTTTGAGAAACTAAATTAATCCAAATATAATTAGCAGTAGCTTATATGAGACAAAGACAATCCCCAAATCATCTTGATAAGCTGTAACCAGTGAAATTTTGGTATATTTGCTTAAAAAATACACAATTAATAAATTATCAAAACAGTTGCTGATTAATTTTCAGCCAATCGAATCAACTAATCGAACAATCTCTTCAGCTCTACATACCACAGATGACACTTTCGTTATAAACACATTACATTAGAAACAAACCAGTGTTTATACATCTTGGCCCCGGGGTTTTCTGTATGTCATTTATAGTTTGTGTTAATTTGGTGTAAAAACTAAATATTCTAAAAACCATCAACTTTATAGTGACAATTTCTCCATCATGTCTCCATACTGTGAAAAGAGGTATTGAGTGATGTCATCATTGGATCAGATCAACCTCTTTCAGGGGACAGTGGTAGAGTGTGCACCTGTCACTGAAGCTTAACCCAGTTTCCCAACAGCTATAATTAATTTTTTCTCTTCTCTTTTTATCTCTTTTATACTAAGTGTGTAGCTTGATATGTACTAGTCTCGCCAACAAAATGAGCGTCTTTAGTTTTTGTGATATTTTAAAAATCAATTTCACCAGGAGTCTTTGTTTCACTTGACCTGTTTGTGTGGTTTTTGCTGCTTTTTAGGTGAAACAATTTTCGACAGGAGCGCATCAAATATCACACGTGATGTCGGTGGGAGTGCACAGAAAAAATTAACATATGAGGAAGCAGTAGATATAGCAGGTAATATAAAGCTTGATGGTGTTGTTGTTACTTTAGGCTGTCATTTTTGTGTTGCTCTTAAACATTATTAGTAGAATAAAATGTAAGTGTAATTATTATTGATGTTTTTTTGGGGGGGAAACCCTGGTAAATCCAGATTTGAGGATATCTCACTTTAAACTGGAGGATTACATGCTTCTAATTTGAAAAATGCATCATCCACAAGCTTAAAACATGTTTTTTTTTGGTCTATTAAAACTCAGTCTTATTAAAAATACAACATTTTGACCAGTGGCAATGTAGATGCACAGATAGCAAAGCAACGTTCAAAATATAATTTGGGTACTTTAATGTGAAATAATTCAGCTCAGTTTCTGCCACATTAGATTTAACAGTATCTTTAAAACATCCTGACTTGTAAAACTGAGGTGTCTGTTGACCATAATGGGCAGGGCAGCTGGACTACATTACTGTTGAATATATTCAAAAAATGCCAATAAATACATCAGATAATTTGTTAATGGATAACTGGTCTGTTTGTTTACTCACTCTTTGTTCTGCTTTTGCTCCCAGGTTTTGGTTTGTTCCACTGGCTGCTGTTGGTGGTGTGTGGCTGGGCCAATGCCAGCGATGCCGTGGAGATTCTCTGTGTGTCCTTTCTCCTGCCAACCGCACGCTGCGATATGCGGCTGAGCTCTTCAGACATGGGCGTGCTGACTGCCAGCATTTTCCTTGGTGAATCACAATCATTTAATAAATCAGTTAGCGTACCTGAGCTGTGGTCGGTCGACAGAAAAATGAAGAAGCAATTATTTTGCTAATTGGTTATCGTTCCAGTTCTTCTTTTTTTTAAAGCAAAAATGGCCAATATTCTCTGCTTTCAGCTTCTCAAATTAAAGGTTTTGTTGCTTTTTTTTGTCGTATGTGACAGTACATTTAATATCTTTGGGTTTTAGACTGTTGGTCGTCAAAACAAGCACATTAAAGACCTCTACCTCTCCTGTAAAGTGACTTTGAGTCTATGAAAAGCGCTATATAAATTCAATTTATTATTGTTATTATCACTGTGAGCTCTGGGAAATTGTGAATGACACTTGTTCACTCTTTTTAAACATTGTCACCATTGAACAGAAGCATCTTTCTCATACCTCCATAAATGTTGAATTAGTCACAATAAATAAACTTTTCTTTTTAAATTGACAAAAAAGCAAAATGAAAAAATAGGTTGATTTTTGGTTACTGCTATTAAAAGTAATTACAAATCGAATGTTTGTGACTTAGAAAAACAATTACAAACACAGAACATGATTGTGCAGTGTAAAAGGACTAAAACTAGATTTTAAAAATGTTGCCAACATTTAAATAAAAAAAGGAAACAAGCCCGAACTATTCATCTAGTTCTGGAATCAACACTGAAGGGAAAACATTGTCCAGTAAAGTTGTATAAAAACACTTTATTAAAAGGATATGAGGATGAAGAGAGATTATTGTGATGGTGGGTTAGTATACTGATTGTGAGGGTTAGTGATTAAGGTAACGGGTTGTTTGATGCAAAATGTTAAATGTTTGGTATGTGTTTAAAATGATATGTTTTTGTGTTTTTTATCTTGCTATACAAAATATATGATATATACAGGAACTATATATACTGTAGTTGAACGAGGGGTGGGAAAAATAACAAGCTTCGGCTTCATCCCGCTCTTTTTCGGACAGATTGAACATATTTGTAACACTACATAGATATTGTTTTTCCTTTTGGTGTGTTGCTACGTACTTATTGTGTTTATATTTTATTTTATTGTTATTTTATTTTGTTCAAAATGAAGATAAATAAGACTTAAGAGTCGACAGCCATACTAGTGGCTCTGTGAGGCTGTACGTAGGCAAAGTGATGCTTAGCGCTAAGTGCTAATGTTGGATTATTATTGCCTTAATTCCTGTTCTCTAGGAATGATGGTGGGCGGCTACATGTGGGGATACCTGGCTGACCAGAGGGGGCGTCGCAGGGTCTTGGTTGTGTCCCTGACGGTTAACGGGGTGTTTGGAGCTCTGGCCAGCGTGGCTCCGTGGTTCTGGCTCTTCCTGCTGCTGCGGTTCATCAGCGGCATCGGGTGAGCACATGATTTGTATATGTTTTAAATTTTGTATTTACATGAAGTCATTCAGCTGAGAGCAATAAACTGTAGGATGAAGTATGTTTCCGTGCTTAGAGAAATTATACTCCAACCAACAGGTCATAGAATACCCCTACAACACCTACATGTTCCTTCATGAAGGACATTTTGGAAAAGAAAATCACAGAAATCGCTTTAGGTGTTCGCAAAATACGAGTCAAGCGAGTCAGGTAAGGGCTGGTAAAATGTACTAGACCAACCAGTGTAACTTTTTGAAACGCCAGAATAGGCTTCCAAAATGAATCATTAAAATACACAACAAAACAAAAAGGCCACAATAGTTTCTTATAAGTAAACCGTTGCAGAGAGCTCTAGAATAACGGCCTTCTCTATCAACACGGGGACTTCAGCACTGGCATATCTTTATATACAAGGCTATTTTAGGTCTCCTACCATCCTACCTTCTGACCTATGTCAGTGTAAATTGTACCGGGACTTACAATCTTCGTTCCCAGGATCTTTTCCTTCTGTCTGTTCCAAAGGTTAGAACTGAGCTGGGAAAAAAGGCCTTTAGGTTTGCTGCTCCCTCTGCCTGGAACAAGTTACAGAAATCCATGAAACTTACTGAGCTGGTCTCATTGTAAAAGGATGTTGATTGACTTGGAGGCGGCCACATCTGGCTGTAGATGTTTTGCCTGATGTGTTTAGGATTGTGGTTGACTTTGAAGGACTTGCTGTTTCAGTTGTTTTTATATTTCTATTGTTTTTGTGTATTTTGTGTTTGTATGTACTGTATGTGTGGTTGTACTGCTGCCTATCTTGGCCAGGACACTCTTGAAAAAGAGATTTTTAATTTCAATGAGTCTCTTCCTGGTTAAATAAAGGTAAAATAAATAAAAAAATAAAATAAAAGCTGTTTTCTTCCCCTCTGCAGTGTCGGTGGGTCGATCCCTGTTATCTTCTCCTACTTCTCAGAATTTATGCCCTGTCAGAGGAGAGGTGCAATGATCAGCGCTCTGGCCACCTTCTGGATGGCAGGAAACATCCTGGCTGCAGGTGGGAAAATACATCAGTACAACAATATCAGTGTTCCAGGATAAAAACAGGATTTCATGTTAAGCAGGATTTCATTTTAAGCACAACTCGTATTATGATAAACCTCAGTCACATACTATTATTCAGTGTGTATCGTTGTGCACAAAAACTTGGTGGTGTAATCAATCAACCTTTTAACAGACTTGTCATACTGTACAGTAACAAGAAACCCATGGATGCTATCAATATCATTAATGATGGCTCTGCTCTGTTTTAGTGTGCCAAATGGAACTTGTGACTTGTCAGATCATTAAGAGCATCAAGGGGTTCATTTGTTCTTAATACATTAGTTGGAACATTAAAGATATATACGTGTAAACTTGCGGGTGAAAGCATCAAACAACAAAAAACGCAGAATTGTGAAATGGAAACTGTGTAGCCCCATGTGTTAAGCAGTGAGTGGTCATCTTTTGTTTGCAGGACTGGCTTGGTTGGTGATTCCAAGAACCTGGGCCCATTTTTCACTGGGCTCACTGGACTTTCAGAGCTGGAGACTGTTTGTGGTGCTCTGCTCTGTCCCCAGCCTCACCTCAGCCGTCCTCTTCAGGCTGCTCATGCCTGAAAGCCCCAAGTTCCTCATGGAGGTATTTAAAAGCCAGACTTGTTCTTGTGTTTTGCAGCCTGCTTTTTTCTTCTGTTCTCTCTTTGAGATTTGTGTCCTGTCTTTGCTTCCAGGCTGGCCGGGAGAAAGAGGCGATCCGGGTCTTCCAAGTGATATTTGAGCTGAACATGTGGGGAAAGGGACAGGATTTCCCGGTATGAACCAAATTATGTTCTTTATAGGCCTCTAGGACTCATTACTATTGTTTACTGAACACATTTAATGTGTTTAGCTTAATTAGATAATGTGATAAAACACAGAAGTGAAGTGGTAAAAAGGATAAAGCACACACATGTAGCATACAATGGAGATATACAAATGTTGGACCCAAGAAACACACACACACACAACCAAAGGTTGTAGTGCAAAAGGGAAGTGATATTTGTAATGATGAGTAACTGCATGTGGTTTGTTCAAGTTCTCTAAACACGTCCTTCCTTTATTTTAAAGCATAATAATCTACTCTAAGTGCAACAACTGTCTTCTTGAACTCTTTTCAAGGAATTTGGTTTGTGCAACGGCTCCAAGCAAAGAGGGGAACTGGACAAGACCAGGACCTGGGGTTCACATAGAGAGAGACTTGCCTGTATTTTGAAAAAGGTAATGTCACAAATCAGGACAAATACCCTGTTTTGTTCCAACAACAGTCCAAAAATCAAAGATACTTTCGTGTAAAACAGGAAATCATTCAAATTTAACATATGCAAATTTGGAACTGGTGATTTATTTATTTTTTGGGCATTTTTTCTTGAAAAATGACCAAAACGATTAACTGATTATCCAAATAGCTGCTGATATTTTCTGTTGATTGACTTTTTAATGTATCAACTAATTATTTCAGCATCTATCCAGGTTTACTGTGTGGTTATTTTATTTAACGCATTGATTTAGTATTATTCAACTTTTCAGCACAAAACTCCAAAACTTTAGATTAAGTCATGAAACCCACCATAAAGCCTTCATAGTGTCAGTTATTATAGTTCAGCTGCACATATTCCCAAACATATTTTCAATAAAATTGGCACAAACCAGTTGGCAGTAAAGACTGGACTTGCAGGTGTCCATTTTGCCCCTTTCAAACTAATTTCAATTAATATAAAGTAATTCTTACTTACTTACTTAATAGAATATATCCTTGATTATTGCTATTTTTTCATTGTCATTTAAAATAGTGTCTTTGGTTAAACTTGCAGGCTCTGGTTCCCATTAAACAGATGTTTAATGATTCGCTTAAATCCAGGAGCTTTGCACTGCTCATCATCTTCTACTGCATTTCCTTTGGGTGAGAAACGCCATCTGCATGTCTACATATAGACTTAGGAGAATCTGTAGTGTAACTTCTGTTGTCGGGATTGTGTACAAGTTCAGGGCTTGTGTTTTTCATGTGTGTTTTAACAACGCTTATGTGGTAAATCTGCAGCAGGCAGCTCTGCAGCTTTAAATGGCAGTAAGAGATAACCGTTGCAAATATCTTATCTTCAACAACCAAAAATCATGATTAACTTAACTGCAAAAACTGTAAAAAACAAACCAAAAATAAAAACGGCAGTCTCAAGGCAGGACTTAGCCATACAAGTGTAGTTTTTTACATTGAAAACTGCCTGTACCATTTATTGTCTGTAGTTACTACGGACTGTGGATGTGGTTCCCAGAGCTGTTTGAGAGAATTGAGGACGGCGGCTCGCCCTGTGCCAACGTGTCCCTGCTGCGGTCTCCACTCCACAACCAAGGCTGCTACCCGGTCAAGACAGCAGGTTAGTTTCTGGGATGACAAAGTTAATTATGTTGATTTTTAGATTTTTTTTTTACTGCAGTCAGCAAACCCATAACTGGACATGAAGCAAGCATGTATAGCTTTACCACAGAGGATGTAGTTTGACAATAAGGTTAGACTAAAGAATCATTAGTACAATTATATTCCCTCCTCTCATGAAAGTACACTTAATACTATACATGAATAGAGTTAGAAGAGGTATTGATAGCATTTGGTGTTTAAATCAAAGGTTACGTCGGTTACACACTGCACGCGTCACGGGAGCGTGGCGTTTCTGTTGCGTGTCAGCTGCGTGGATTTTGTCTGTCTTTACACACCAGAAACGTGTCTGACGCGGCGCTGCTGCTGCTAGCCTTGTCTGGACACATGGATGTTTCCCATTGATAAAATGAAATACCATGTTAAACATAAATATATACTGATTTGATTACCGCAAAGACAACGTCGGCATTATTGACGGCAAAATAGGCTACAGAATATTTCGTTCTGTATTGACAGGTGCACTATTAGAAAATCAATAAAAAAAAATGACATTCATATAGGCCTATCTGCATTTATATCAAAACCTAGAGGCTTTCAAACATGTCATTTGTTAATATGTATTTGTGTCTAAATGACATATAAACATATTTTCCTATCCTATTGCCTGGAAACGCTTCCAACACGCTCGCGTCTCGCGTGAAAAATAGGCGTCGGTTCTATTTCTAGGAGGCACGCGTCTCAGGCGCGTCTCGAGCCGCGCCTGAGACGTGCGTCTCACGCAGGCAGTGTGTAAGCTCTAACCTGTTAACATGGGAGCCGAAATATAAACGGACACGCCACGCGGCTGACACGCGGCTGACACGCTTGCGTGACGCGTCCAGTGTGTAACCGGCCTTACACAACATAGGAAGTCAGTGAACCGAGACAAATTTAAAAGCCAGTGAAAACATTGTCCTCAGGGTATTTTGGTAGACTTGTAGATGCAGGTCACTTCATTTGTCTCAATGATGTTTTCTTTCTTTTGCAAGATGAACTACTTTGGTAACTTGCATTTGAAATCCAGCTCTGACCCTTAAAAAGAGCACCAGATCAGACTAACCGCCAAGAGATCCTCCTTAAACAATTCTGTTAAAGTATTTTGTGTTTCCTCTGTGTGGGGATTGCATGTGATCCCTGTGAACATAAACATTGTATGTCACAGTCCAGAGACGTGCTGCTCAGGTGAATTGGAGACTCTAAATTGCCTCTAGGTTTGGATGTGTTGTCTCCTTGTTTTTGTTGCGACATGTTCTTTCATGGGACTGCAATTTTCCTGGAAAGAACTTCATAATTAGTTTCTATTTATAGAGAACATAGCAAGAGTGTTCAGTAGCTACACTTCCATTAGATTTTTTTTACATCAACTGCTCGCATAACCTAGAGACTAACCTACAAAGTTTCAATTATAAATGAATAATAAATGGGGTTAAATTGATCTTTTCTTTCTTTTTCCCTATAACTAGTACCAATGTATAATAGTTCTTTCCAGGAGAATTCCACACCTGTAATATAAAATAAATCATCATTGGCAGCGGCCACGGGTTCCGACCCACGACCCTTTGCTGCATGTCGTCCCCCCTCTCACTGCCCTTCAATCCGTCCTGTCTATAAAGGCCATATAAGCCCAAAAAAAATCATCTTTAAAAAAATAATAATAATAAAGCATTACCCATTGTGTCCCACCCCACTGCATGCTGGGATCTGCTCCAGCACCCTGTGACCCAGAAATCCCTGTGACTCAATCAAAAAAAAAAAAAAAAAAAAAAAAAAAAAAAAAAAAAGCGATGGATGGATGTTTCTTCCTTACCTTCCTGTATCTCTTCCTCACCCGACAGTGTATATGGAGGGCTTCATCATCGCTGCATCAAACTTACCGGGAAACATCTTCACTATTCTTATGATGGACAGCATGGGAGGAAAGGCTCTACTGTGTGAGTCTTTCCATAAAAGCTGAGATATTTTTTCAGCTATTTTGTTTCACTTCTTTACCACAAGATCTCGCTTCCAAGAAGTGTCCATCCACATAACCAGCTAGTTTTGAACGATGTCCGTTGTTTCTCCAGCCTGCAGCCTGCTGGTGTCCA